>NW_025778297.1:0-87655 GCF_021130785.1 Homalodisca vitripennis
AAAAATAACCTTCAAACAAAGAATTGATTCTCGGTACGGACCCGGAACCAGTAAACAAATCAAAGACCTTGAGAGCTTTGCATCTTAAATTAACTAAACACATTAATCATTTAACTTTCTTGCATAAATGTAAGGTTGAAGGACCTTATGCCCTATAGGGTTAACTCTAAAAACTCCTTTTCATAGTAGGAAAGCCAGTAAAATTTTGTCTTCTGCTTCTAAATCTTTACTTAAAGAAAGAATTGCATATCATCATCGTGAAAAATACCTCCTCCAAAATAGTATTGAGTGTAAAAAAAACTGAATTAAAAACACTGATCGGTACAGAATTCAACAACATTCTCGAAAGCATCCAAAATAGATGTATAAAAATTTCTGAAACAGATAAGAAAAAGAAAATCTCCAAACTGGAAAAAATTAGGCCTAAGAAATGTGATTTGCCTAAGGATGGCAACGTGAATACGGATGCAAATAATAAAAACGTAATCAATCTCTCTTCGAAAATCCTGAATGAAGCGGAAAATATCAGTATTATCCCAAGGGTTTAAACTTTTCTGTGGCACAAAAAACGGTAAAGGCACTGGATTTCGTAACTGGAATTGAGTCGGCTGTTTCACAGTTACCTGAGGAACAGGGTGACCGCTTCCGCTGCGAGGCCAGTCTTTTACTCAGAAAAATTCCTCCCACAAAACCCAATTTGACAATAGAGGAGAAAAAAGGCCAGGTCGATCCTTGGGAAAGATGACACGGTCAAAATATTACCTGCCGACAAAGGCAAACGCTACTGTGGTACTTGACTCAGTAGCGGTATAAAGAAAAGATTGCGGAAACTTTAAATTACTGGCAAATATACAGTTTTAAATAAAGACCCGACTGATTCATTTGAACGCAAAGTAGCAAACACCTTAAGAAAACATAAAGAATTTTTTTCAGATAAATTTTAGATCTAAATTAACTCCTCACCACTCCAAAATCCCCCATATGTATGGCCTTCCCAAAATCCACAAACCTACCATCCCTCTCCGGCCCATCATTTAGTTCTCGTGATTCACCTTGCAGGGAATTGTCTAAAGTCCTCTTGGACATCTTAACACCATTGGTAGGAAAAACTGACTCTTTCATCAAAAATTCCAGGGATTTCGTAGAGAAGTCAAAATCCCTAAAAGTTGACTGAAACTGACAAACTGGTAAGTTTTTGATGTCGAAAGTCTATTTACAAATGTACCAGTTCCAGAAACTCTCGGAATTATTAAATCACGTCTCAAAGAAGACCAAACATTAAAGGATAGAACTAAACTTCCCGTGCCAGTAATTATGGGAACTGTTAGAACTATGCACTCAATGCAATTATTTTGAGTTAGAGGGTAAAATTTACCGTCAAGATGAGGGGATGGCAATGGGTTCTCCACTGTCTCCTATTTTCGCCAATATCTTTATGGAGGAATTCGAGCGAAAAGCTTTGGCTTCAGCTCAGTTCAAACCGAAGATTTGGTGGAGGTATGTGGATGATACCTTTGTTATTTTTTTCTCATGGAGACATTGAATTTAAATAATTTTTTGAATCACATTAAATAGTATTTCTCCTTCCATCCGCCTCACAATGGAAGTGGAAAGTCCAAAAACAAGCTTCCCTATTTTGGATGTGTGTGTATTAAGAGATAGGGATGTCCTTAAGACAACTGTTTTTCGAAAAGATAACACACACAGGAAAATATTTAAATTATCAATCCAACCATCAAAAATCTGTCAAAGAAGGAGTAAGCCTACTCGTTGTTTGATAGAGCAAAGAGCTTGTGCTCAGATAAAGAATGGACTAAAAGAAGAATTTAAGAAAATTGAATCGGATCTCAGAAGCAATGGATACCCTCAATTAGTAATTAATAAAGTGCAAACGAACCAGAAGAATCATTCCTGAGTCAGAAAAACAGAATTGTGATAAATTTGCGTTTATGTCAATCCCTTATGTGCCGGGATTATCGGAGAAAATTAGAAGAGTAGGTAGAAAGTACAACATTAGAACCGCGTTTAAAACACACAACACTCTTAGACAAAGTCTCGTAAAAACAAAACCAAAAAATGGCACACAGGATTCCAAAAACTGTGTTTACAGTATAAAATGTAGCTGCAATAGGGAATACATAGGCGAAACAAAAAGACCACTAAACATAAGGATAAAAGAACACAAAGAAAACACGAGAAAGGGTTTCACAGAAAAGTCAAAAATTGCACACCATTGTTGGTCCGAAGACCATCATATGAATTGGGATGAAGCCCACATAATACATCGGGAACCACATTTCTTCAAAAGGAAATTAATTGAGGCAACATACATTAAATTGGCAGACCAACCAATCAGTCAACCATCAGTCGAGATTAGGCCGCTTTGGTTGCCAATTCTAAAAAATGAACTAAAGAGAATACCAAAAGTATCAAACGGATCGGATATTTGCAATAAACCAATGCGGAGTCACAATATGGTTTTAAGAAGTTCATCTCGCATGAACCAACAATAACGAAAGGGCCCATTCCTGTTCCCCTTCCCTTGTATTTCCGCCATCTTGTTTTAGCCGGCCGTCACGTCACGATTACCATTGGCTACCCCCTCTGGTCAGTCGTAGATGGTTAGTAGACGAGTGAAGACATATTGTGACCTGTATTCCGTAGTTTAGTTTAATGATTGGTGTTTTGTATAGTTTTTTTTTATTAAGTGCATGTCTTTAGTGTTAGTGAAGTTGACATACAACATGTAGGTTGTGATTCCTGACTCAGGCGTGCCACAACGCTTTAGTAAGATTTGTTTATTTTAACCTAGTTTGTAATTATGTATTAGGTTAGTTCTTTACCTGAAGAAGAGATCAGATTGCAGATCTCGAAACGTAGTGTTACTGTTTTCTTGTTTCACTTAACGATGGCAAATGTCCGGAAAAATCCTGTTTCCTTCACAATCCTTCCATCGTCAAAAATAAACCTTCAAACAAAGAATTGATTCTCGGTACGGACCCGGAACCAGTAAACAAATCAAAGACCTTGAGAGCTTGCATCTTAAATTAACTAAACACATTAATCATTTAACTTTCTTGCATAAATGTAAGGTTGAAGACCTTATGCCTATAGGGTTAACTCTAAAAACTCCTTTTCATAGTAGGAAAGCCAGTAAAATTTTGTCTTCTGCTTCTAAATCTTTACTTAAAGAAAGAATTGCATATCATCATCGTGAAAAATACCTCCTCCAAAATAGTATTGAGTGTAAAAAAACTGAATTAAAAACACTGATCGGTACAGAATTCAACAACATTCTCGAAAGCATCCAAAATAGATGTATAAAAATTTCTGAAACAGATAAGAAAAAGAAAATCTCCAAACTGGAAAAAATTAGGCCTAAGAAATGTGATTTGCCTAAGGATGGCAACGTGAATACGGATGCAAATAATAAAAACGTAATCAATCTCTCTTCGAAAATCCTGAATGAAGCGGAAATATCAGTATTATCCAAGGGTTTAAACTTTTCTGTGGCACAAAAAACGGTAAAAGGCACTGGATTTCGTAACTGGAATTGAGTCGGGCTGTTTCACAGTTACCTGAGGAACAGGGTGACCGCTTCCGCTGCGAGGCCAGTCTTTTACTCAGAAAAATTCCTCCCACAAAACCCAATTTGACAATAGAGGAGAAAAAGGCCAGGTCGATCCTTGGGAAAGATGACACGGTCAAAATATTACCTGCCCGACAAAGGCAACGCTACTGTGGTACTTGACTCAGTAGCGTATAAAGAAAAGATTGCGGAAACTTTAAATACTGGCAAATATACAGTTTTAAATAAAGACCCGACTGATTCATTTGAACGCAAAGTAGCAAACACCTTAAGAAAACATAAAGAATTTTTTTCAGATAAATTTAGATCTAAATTAACTCCTCACCACTCCAAAATCCCCCATATGTATGGCCTTCCCAAAATCCACAAACCTACCATCCCTCTCCGGCCCATCATTAGTTCTCGTGATTCACCTTGCAGGGAATTGTCTAAAGTCCTCTTGGACATCTTAACACCATTGGTAGGAAAAACTGACTCTTTCATCAAAAATTCCAGGGATTTCGTAGAGAAGTCAAAATCCCTAAAGTTGACTGAAACTGACAAACTGGTAAGTTTTGATGTCGAAAGTCTATTTACAAATGTACCAGTTCCAGAAACTCTCGGAATTATTAAATCACGTCTCAAAGAAGACCAAACATTAAAGGATAGAACTAAACTTCCCGTGCCAGTAATTATGGAACTGTTAGAACTATGCACTCAATGCAAATTATTTTGAGTTAGAGGGTAAAATTTACCGTCAAGATGAGGGGATGGCAATGGGTTCTCCCACTGTCTCCTATTTTCGCCAATATCTTTATGGAGGAATTCGAGCGAAAAGCTTTGGCTTCAGCTCAGTTCAAACCGAAGATTTGGTGGAGGTATGTGGATGATACCTTTGTTATTTTTTCCTCATGGAGACATTGAATTAAATAATTTTTTGAATCACATTAATAGTATTTCTCCTTCCATCCGCCTCACAATGGAAGTGGAAGTCCAAAACAAGCTTCCCTTTTTGGATGTGTGTGTATTAAGAGATAGGGGATGTCCTTAAGACAACTGTTTTTCGAAAGATAACACACACAGGAAAATATTTAAATTATCAATCCAACCATCAAAAATCTGTCAAAGAAGGAGTAGCCTACTCGTTGTTTGATAGAGCAAAGAGCTTGTGCTCAGATAAAGATGGACTAAAAGAAGAATTTAAGAAAATTGAATCGGATCTCAGAAGCAATGGATACCCTCAATTAGTAATTAATAAGTGCAAACGAACCAGAAGAATCATTCCTGAGTCAGAAAAACAGAATTGTGATAAATTTGCGTTTATGTCAATCCCTTATGTGCCGGGATTATCGGAGAAAATTAGAAGAGTAGGTAGAAAGTACAACATTAGAACCGCGTTTAAAACACACAACACTCTTAGACAAAGTCTCGTAAAAACAAAACCAAAAAATGGCACACAGGATTCCAAAAACTGTGTTTACAGTATAAAATGTAGCTGCAATAGGGAATACATAGGCGAAACAAAAAGACCACTAAACATAAGGATAAAAGAACACAAAGAAAACACGAGAAAGGGTTTCACAGAAAAGTCAAAAATTGCACACCATTGTTGGTCCGAAGACCATCATATGAATTGGGATGAAGCCCACATAATACATCGGGAACCACATTTCTTCAAAAGGAAATTAATTGAGGCAACATACATTAAATTGGCAGACCAACCAATCAGTCAACCATCAGTCGAGATTAGGCCGCTTTGGTTGCCAATTCTAAAAAATGAACTAAAGAGAATACCAAAAGTATCAAACGGATCGGATATTTGCAATAAACCAATGCGGAGTCACAATATGGTTTTAAGAAGTTCATCTCGCATGAACCAACAATAACGAAAGGGCCCCATTCCTGTTCCCCTTCCCTTGTATTTCCGCCATCTTGTTTTAGCCGGCCGTCACGATTACCATTGGCTACCCCCTCTGGTCAGTCGTAGATGGTTAGTAGACGAGTGAAGACATATTGTGACCTGTATTCCGTAGTTTAGTTTAATGATTGGTGTTTTGTATAGTTTTTTATTATTAAGTGCATGGTCTTTAGTGTTAGTGAAGTTGACATACAACATGTAGGTTGTGATTCCTGACTCAGGCGTGCCACAACGCTTTAGTAAGATTTGTTTATTTTAACCTAGTTTGTAATTATGTATTAGGTTAGTTTCTTTACCTGAAGAAGAGATCAGATTGCAGATCTCGAAACGTTAGTGTTACTGTTTTTCTTGTTTCACTTAACGATGGCAAATGTCCGGAAAAATCCTGTTTCCTTCACAATCCTTCCATCGTCCAAAAATAACCTTCAAACAAAGAATTGATTCTCGGTACGGACCCGGAACCAGTAAACAAATCAAAGACCTTGAGAGCTTGCATCTTAAATTAACTAAACACATTAATCATTTAACTTTCTTGCATAAATGTAAGGTTGAAGACCTTATGCCTATAGGGTTAACTCTAAAAACTCCTTTTCATAGTAGGAAAGCCAGTAAAATTTTGTCTTCTGCTTCTAAATCTTTACTTAAAGAAAGAATTGCATATCATCATCGTGAAAAATACCTCCTCCAAAATAGTATTGAGTGTAAAAAAAACTGAATTAAAAACACTGATCGGTACAGAATTCAACAACATTCTCGAAAGCATCCAAAATAGATGTATAAAAATTTCTGAAACAGATAAGAAAAAGAAAATCTCCAAACTGGAAAAAATTAGGCCTAAGAAATGTGATTTGCCTAAGGATGGCAACGTGAATACGGATGCAAATAATAAAAACGTAATCAATCTCTCTTCGAAAATCCTGAATGAAGCGGAAATATCAGTATTATCCAAGGGTTTAAACTTTTCTGTGGCACAAAAAACGGTAAAGGCACTGGATTTCGTAACTGGAAATTGAGTCGGCTGTTTCACAGTTACCCTGAGGAACAGGGTGACCGCTTCCGCTGCGAGGCCAGTCTTTTACTCAGAAAAATTCCTCCCACAAAACCCAATTTGACAATAGAGGAGAAAAAAGGCCAGGTCGATCCTTGGGAAAGATGACACGGTCAAAATATTACCTGCCGACAAAGGCAACGCTACTGTGGTACTTGACTCAGTAGCGTATAAAGAAAAGATTGCGGAAACTTTAAATACTGGCAAATATACAGTTTTAAATAAAGACCCGACTGATTCATTTGAACGCAAAGTAGCAAACACCTTAAGAAAACATAAAGAATTTTTTTTCAGATAAATTTAGATCTAAATTAACTCCTCACCACTCCAAAATCCCCCATATGTATGGCCTTCCCAAAATCCACAAACCTACCATCCCTCTCCGGCCCATCATTAGTTCTCGTGATTCACCTTGCAGGGAATTGTCTAAAGTCCTCTTGGACATCTTAACACCATTGGTAGGAAAAACTGACTCTTTCATCAAAAATTCCAGGGATTTCGTAGAGAAGTCAAAATCCCTAAAGTTGACTGAAACTGACAAACTGGTAAGTTTTTGATGTCGAAAGTCTATTTACAAATGTTACCAGTTCCAGAAACTCTCGGAATTATTAAATCACGTCTCAAAGAAGACCAAACATTAAAGGATAGAACTAAACTTCCCGTGCCAGTAATTATGGAACTGTTAGAAACTATGCACTCAATGCAATTATTTTGAGTTAGAGGGTAAAATTTACCGTCAAGATGAGGGGATGGCAATGGGTTCTCCACTGTCTCCTATTTTCGCCAATATCTTTATGGAGGAATTCGAGCGAAAAGCTTTGGCTTCAGCTCAGTTCAAACCGAAGATTTGGTGGAGGTATGTGGATGATACCTTTGTTATTTTTTCTCATGGAGACATTGAATTAAATAATTTTTTGAATCACATTAATAGTATTTCTCCTTCCATCCGCCTCACAATGGAAGTGGAAGTCCAAAACAAGCTTCCCTTTTTGGATGTGTGTGTATTAAGAGATAGGGATGTCCCTTAAGACAACTGTTTTTCGAAAGATAACACACACAGGAAAATATTTTAAATTATCAATCCAACCATCAAAAATCTGTCAAAGAAGGAGTAGCCTACTCGTTGTTTGATAGAGCAAAGAGCTTGTGCTCAGATAAAGATGGACTAAAAGAAGAATTTAAGAAAATTGAATCGGATCTCAGAAGCAATGGATACCCTCAATTAGTAATTAATAAGTGCAAACGAACCAGAAGAATCATTCCTGAGTCAGAAAAAACAGAATTGTGATAAATTTGCGTTTATGTCAATCCCTTATGTGCCGGGATTATCGGAGAAAATTAGAAGAGTAGGTAGAAAGTACAACATTAGAACCGCGTTTAAAACACACAACACTCTTAGACAAAGTCTCGTAAAAACAAAACCAAAAAATGGCACACAGGATTCCAAAAACTGTGTTTACAGTATAAAATGTAGCTGCAATAGGGAATACATAGGCGAAACAAAAAGACCCACTAAACATAAGGATAAAAGAACACAAAGAAAACACGAGAAAGGGTTTCACAGAAAAGTCAAAAATTGCACACCATTGTTGGTCCGAAGACCATCATATGAATTGGGATGAAGCCCACATAATACATCGGGAAACCACATTTCTTCAAAAGGAAATTAATTGAGGCAACATACATTAAATTGGCAGACCAACCAATCAGTCAACCATCAGTCGAGATTAGGCCGCTTTGGTTGCCAATTCTAAAAAATGAACTAAAGAGAATACCAAAAGTATCAAACGGATCGGATATTTGCAATAAACCAATGCGGAGTCACAATATGGTTTTAAGAAGTTCATCTCGCATGAACCAACAATAACGAAAGGGCCCATTTCCTGTTCCCCTTCCCTTGTATTTCCGCCATCTTGTTTTAGCCGGCCGTCACGATTACCATTGGCTACCCCCTCTGGTCAGTCGTAGATGGTTAGTAGACGAGTGAAGACATATTGTGACCTGTATTCCGTAGTTTTAGTTTAATGATTGGTGTTTTGTATAGTTTTTTTTTTTATTAAGTGCATGTCTTTAGTGTTAGTGAAGTTGACATACAACATGTAGGTTGTGATTCCTGACTCAGGCGTGCCACAACGCTTTAGTAAGATTTGTTTATTTTAACCTAGTTTGTAATTATGTATTAGGTTAGTTCTTTACCTGAAGAAGAGATCAGATTGCAGATCTCGAAACGTAGTGTTACTGTTTTCTTGTTTCACTTAACGATGGCAAATGTCCGGAAAAATCCTGTTTCCTTCACAATCCTTCCATCGTCAAAAATAACCTTCAAACAAAGAATTGATTCTCGGTACGGACCCGGAACCAGTAAACAAATCAAAGACCTTGAGAGCTTGCATCTTAAATTAACTAAACACATTAATCATTTAACTTTCTTGCATAAATGTAAGGTTGAAGACCTTATGCCTATAGGGTTAACTCTAAAAACTCCTTTTCATAGTAGGAAAGCCAGTAAAATTTTGTCTTCTGCTTCTAAATCTTTACTTAAAGAAAGAATTGCATATCATCATCGTGAAAAATACCTCCTCCCAAAATAGTATTGAGTGTAAAAAAACTGAATTAAAAACACTGATCGGTACAGAATTCAACAACATTCTCGAAAGCATCCAAAATAGATGTATAAAAATTTCTGAAACAGATAAGAAAAAGAAAATCTCCAAACTGGAAAAAATTAGGCCTAAGAAATGTGATTTGCCTAAGGATGGCAACGTGAATACGGATGCAAATAATAAAAACGTAATCAATCTCTCTTCGAAAATCCTGAATGAAGCGGAAATATCAGTATTATCCAAGGGTTTAAACTTTTTCTGTGGCACAAAAAACGGTAAAGGCACTGGATTTCGTAACTGGAATTGAGTCGGCTGTTTCACAGTTACCTGAGGAACAGGGTGACCGCTTCCGCTGCGAGGCCAGTCTTTTACTCAGAAAAATTCCTCCCACAAAACCCAATTTTGACAATAGAGGAGAAAAAGGCCAGGTCGATCCTTGGGAAAGATGACACGGTCAAAATATTACCTGCCGACAAAGGCAACGCTACTGTGGTACTTGACTCAGTAGCGTATAAAGAAAAGATTGCGGAAACTTTAAATACTGGCAAATATACAGTTTTAAATAAAGACCCGACTGATTCATTTGAACGCAAAGTAGCAAACACCTTAAGAAAACATAAAGAATTTTTTTCAGATAAATTTAGATCTAAATTAACTCCTCACCACTCCAAAATCCCCCATATGTATGGCCTTCCCAAAATCCACAAACCTACCATCCCTCTCCGGCCCATCATTAGTTCTCGTGATTCACCTTGCAGGGAATTGTCTAAAGTCCTCTTGGACATCTTAACACCATTGGTAGGAAAAACTGACTCTTTCATCAAAAATTCCAGGGATTTCGTAGAGAAGTCAAAATCCCTAAAGTTGACTGAAACTGACAAACTGGTAAGTTTTGATGTCGAAAGTCTATTTACAAATGTACCAGTTCCAGAAACTCTCGGAATTATTAAATCACGTCTCAAAGAAGACCAAACATTAAAGGATAGAACTAAACTTCCCGTGCCAGTAATTATGGAACTGTTAGAACTATGCACTCAATGCAATTATTTTGAGTTAGAGGGTAAAATTTACCGTCAAGATGAGGGGATGGCAATGGGTTCTCCACTGTCTCCTATTTTCGCCAATATTCTTTATGGAGGAATTCGAGCGAAAAGCTTTGGCTTCAGCTCAGTTCAAACCGAAGATTTGGTGGAGGTATGTGGATGATACCTTTGTTATTTTTTCTCATGGAGACATTGAATTAAATAATTTTTTGAATCACATTAATAGTATTTCTCCTTCCATCCGCCTCACAATGGAAGTGGAAGTCCAAAACAAGCTTCCCTTTTTGGATGTGTGTGTATTAAGAGATAGGGATGTCCTTAAGACAACTGTTTTTCGAAAGATAACACACACAGGAAAATATTTAAATTATCAATCCAACCATCAAAAATCTGTCAAAGAAGGAGTAGCCTACTCGTTGTTTGATAGAGCAAAGAGCTTGTGCTCAGATAAAGATGGACTAAAAGAAGAATTTAAGAAAATTGAATCGGATCTCAGAAGCAATGGATACCCTCAATTAGTAATTAATAAGTGCAAACGAACCAGAAGAATCATTCCTGAGTCAGAAAAACAGAATTGTGATAAATTTGCGTTTATGTCAATCCCTTATGTGCCGGGATTATCGGAGAAAATTAGAAGAGTAGGTAGAAAGTACAACATTAGAACCGCGTTTAAAACACACAAACACTCTTAGACAAAGTCTCGTAAAAACAAAACCAAAAAATGGCACACAGGATTCCAAAAACTGTGTTTACAGTATAAAATGTAGCTGCAATAGGGAATACATAGGCGAAAACAAAAAGACCACTAAACATAAGGATAAAAGAACACAAAGAAAACACGAGAAAGGGTTTCACAGAAAAGTCAAAAATTGCACACCATTGTTGGTCCGAAGACCATCATATGAATTGGGATGAAGCCCACATAATACATCGGGAACCACATTTCTTCAAAAGGAAATTAATTGAGGCAACATACATTAAATTGGCAGACCAACCAATCAGTCAACCATCAGTCGAGATTAGGCCGCTTTGGTTGCCAATTCTAAAAAAATGAACTAAAGAGAATACCAAAAGTATCAAACGGATCGGATATTTGCAATAAAACCAATGCGGAGTCACAATATGGTTTTAAGAAGTTCATCTCGCATGAACCAACAATAACGAAAGGGCCCATTCCTGTTCCCCTTCCCTTGTATTTTCCGCCATCTTGTTTTAGCCGGCCGTCACGATTACCATTGGCTACCCCCTCTGGTCAGTCGTAGATGGTTAGTAGACGAGTGAAGACATATTGTGACCTGTATTCCGTAGTTTAGTTTAATGATTGGTGTTTTGTATAGTTTTTTTATTAAGTGCATGTCTTTAGTGTTAGTGAAGTTGACATACAACATGTAGGTTTGTGATTCCTGACTCAGGCGTGCCACAACGCTTTAGTAAGATTTGTTTATTTTAACCTAGTTTGTAATTATGTATTAGGTTAGTTCTTTACCTGAAGAAGAGATCAGATTGCAGATCTCGAAACGTAGTGTTTACTGTTTTCTTGTTTCACTTAACGATGGCAAATGTCCGGAAAAATCCTGTTTCCTTCACAATCCTTCCATCGTCAAAAATAACCTTCAAACAAAGAATCTTCTTATTGTATTGCTTCTCATAACGGCCGCGAGCTGCTATTTTCCGTTTCTCAGCGATTTCAAACGTCTCTCTGAGCTTACTTCGCAGGGTTTCTACATGATCATTGTAAAGATCATCGCTTTCGGTGATGGTCAGATCAGCCTCCATGGGCATTTCCATCTTCCGGCCAAAAACCATTTCAAATGGAGAAAACCCTGTCGACTCATGACTCTGGGAGTTGTACGCCATCGTGACGTAGGGAAGGTACTCGTCCCAGTCGGTCTGATGTCGATTCACAAAATGGCTCAGCATGCGCGCGATAGTCGAATGCACTCTCTCTAAACGGCCGTTCGACTGAGGGTGGAATCCTGTAGTTTGTATCTTACGAACATGTAAGAACTTACAGAGCTGACCAATTAGGTCAGAGGTAAAGTTCGCACCCTGGTCGGTAATAAGAGCCTTTGGTACGCCAAACTTTGTTATTACACGTTGTACGAGTGCTCGCGCGACACATTCTGCCGTTTGATCGGGCAACGGGATGAATTCACATTACCGCGAGGAAATGGTCCATTACACTTAAAATGTAAACGTGACGAGACTCACTGAGAGGTAGTGGTCCCACTAGGTCAGCTGCAATCACTTCAAAGGGCTCTCGGGGTTCGTTGAAGATTTTCCCTAGAGGCGCTTTAGCTTGTCCACAATTAGTCCGCTGATTACAGCTACGGACACGTCCTAACGTAGTCTAGCACGTCTTTGTCCATCTTTTTCCACCAAAATTTCTGTCGTACCCGTTCCAAACGTTTTTGCTACTCCGGCATGTCCGGCAGTAGGCAAGTCATGATTCAACCGAATAACTTCCGGTACTAGAGATGCCGGTACTACAATCTTTTGCTTACCCGAACTCAGGCGGTACAAGATTTTCTCGGGACTCATGCGAAAACTCTTGGCCTGTCGCAAGCCTTGCACTACAGGGTCTTCTCGCTGTCGCATCCTTAATACATCAAGGTCGAAAATGGGGAGCACATCCTTCCTCATCGCGTGTACCGCTCGGCTGAGCCCATCTGCGTTACTATGCATTTTCCCGGCTTTGTGTTCCACGGTGAAATCGAACTCTGCTAGCCTTAACGACCACCTCATCAATCTACTGCTAGGATCTTTAAGGGAAAGCATACACTTTAGAGCAGCATGATCGGTAATGACCTTAAAAGGGCGGCCTAATAGGTAGCATCTGAAATACTTGGTACTCCAGACCAAGCTAAGCAATTCACGCTCAGTGGTCGAGTAATTCTTTTCAGCCGGAAACAACGTCCTAGAGCAATAGGCTACAGGGTGTTCTTCTCCATCTATCTCCTGCGATAGGACGGCTCCCAAGGCAAACATACTCGCATCCGAGGCCAATACGAAAGGTTTACTAAAGTCCGGGTACACTAGCACGGGTGCCGAGATCAGTTTTTGTTTCAACCGATCGAAGGCCTCTTGACATTCGGTTGCCCATACAAATTCGCGTCCCTGTTTTTTCAATTGAAAAAGTGGTTGAGCGATCGTGGCGTAACCATCGATAAAACGGCGATAATAACCAAACAGGCCGAGGAATGACCTTACGTCCGTTACGGTCTTTGGCACAGGGAAATCGCGCGCACGGCTTTAACCTTACCCGGGTCTGGTCCTACGTCTCTCTTTGTTATAACATGGCCAAGGTAGTTCACCTCGTCAACCACAAAATTGCATTTACTTAACTGAACTGTCAGATTTACTCCTTCTAATTTAGAAAATACCTCTTTTATTGCTTCTAGGTGAGAAGGCAGGTCCTTAGAGAATAAAACTATATCATCCAAATAGACCAGGCATTTGTCACCCTTCAGCCCCATCAAAACCGAGTCCATTAATCTTTGAAAGGTAGCAGGGGCGGTGCTTAATCCGAACGGCATGCGCTGGTACTCATAGTGCCCTCCCGGCACATTGAAGGCGGTCTTGGGCCTACTTTCTTTGTCAACTTGTATCTGATTGTACCCCGACCGAAGGTCTAAAGTGGTGTGAAAACTGTGCAACCACCCAACGAATCCAAAGTCTCCGTGATGTTAGGGAGAGAGTACACGTCTGGGGTAGTTACGGCGTTTAACCCCCGGTAGTCAACACAAAACCTCATCTTAGGGGTACCGTTTGGGGACTTTTTAGGCACTAGTACCACTGGTGAGGCCCAAGCACTTTGGCTAGGGACAATGATGCCCTTGTCCAGCTGGTCTCGGATAAGACCATCGAGCACGGCCTTCTGATGGTGTGGCACGCGGTAGGCTTCTTCATAAATGAGTGCCGCGTCCCCAGTTCGGATTACATGTTCGACAGCAGACGTACAACCAAGGGGTTGGTTGTCCCTGAAAGCCAAAACATGTCCATACTCCATGAGAGTGGATTTCACCAGAGCCCGTTCTTTTGGTGGGAGATGAGTCAGCTTCGCATCTATGCACGTCTCAAACTGTCTCAAACTCTGCCTCATCCCACCGTTCAACCCTTCCGACACTTGCCTCCGCTACTTTGTGACTGAATACAACCCTGTCTTTAATAATTCGTGCTAAATTTAGCTTCCCCTCCTCATTTAAGTGTACTCCGTGCCTCGTAGACCAACGTCGGTTCATTTCCCCTTTTAGATCCAAGAAATTAATTTTCCCTCGACTTTGTTTCGTTAAATTTTGGACGATGGCTTTGAGGAGGCCATTCGCGTCACTCAGTTCAGTCTTAAGATCCTTATCATAGCGATAAAATATGGAGAGCACTTTGACGGTCGCTTCCCATCTAGGCGGCAAAGCTACAAAAGCCTGCTACAAGGTCAACGGATAAGGCTTTGACTTATCTACATCGTTTTTCCCACCTATTACAACTACCGTGTCATTGGCAGTCAATTTGTTGAGCAAATTGCCTAGTCTTGATGTTACGTGTTTCAATTTACCGTTAGGCAGGAAGAAAACTTCAACATCAACATTCCGCGGCAGTCTCTCTGATACAATACTCTGCAGGCCCATACCATGGCTGTCGGCTAAAATTACCAATCTACACCGAGCAGACTTTTGATCCTCCTCGGGGGCAATATCGCTAACAAGAATTCCTAATTTTTGATTTTTCGCCAACATGACTTCCTCAACACTCACATTCACGGTTTTGACCCAACAACAATTTTGTTCTATTTTTGTTAAAGTCCGGGCTATGTAGACGCCATGCATTACAAATTCACCGGGCTCAATCATTACTTCTGCGCCTTTTAACTCGTCTGGTTTTGTGGTGAAACAACTAGTTTTTACACGAATGATCTTTTCACAACGTGGTGGGATTTTGACCTCGTTGCAACAGTACACATAGCGCTGTGTCTTTGGCTACGTACTTCTCTCATCACTGCGATTAGGGTCTGGCACGGTTTCTCCCTTTCTTAAACGGTTCAGCCAAATGTCCTTGCCCAGCAAACTGAGCACGCCGCGTCCTACGCTAATCTCTCCATTTCCCTGACCCAAGATATCGCAGCCTAGCACCGCTAAATACCCCTTTGGCAGATTCCCTACGACAAAATCTCCTGGTACTTGAACTCCCGGTTTTAGGTTCAAGGTTTACTCGCTGGCGTCCATATGTTTTAAGTACTTTTCCTGAAATTCCTCTTAATACCACGTCTGATTTTAAAAGGTCAGAGGAGGAGGCTCCCCGCTTCAATAGGGGACACCTGCGCTCCTGTATCAATTAAAACTTTACCCTCCGCGTATTCAATCTGGCCAATTGCCACTAACTCATCAACAAGTTCACGAACTATGTGCACTGTCCTTATCTCCTTTCGGGCGGTAACATCTTTCTTTGTATTGGACCTGATCGTTAATGTCGCCTTCTGAGGTTGCTGGGAAGCAGGATCCTCTACTTGCGGGGTGTCATGGCGGCGCTCCCACTCACCCCGGCCTCGTTTCCCGAACGAGGGCCATTTGTGTTCAGCCTAACACGACAATCTCGCTGTATATGGCCTACTTTGTTGCAACGCCAGCATACTAGCTTATCAGAGGAAGAAATTTTACTGTTTTACATTCCCTAGACATATGCCCTTTTTCATGACAGTTGTAACACGTTACGTCAGTCTGCCGAGCTGTTTGGAATATTTTCCTATCCGGTTGAGGGTGTGCAGCGTCACGCGTTGGCCTACGTCTTACGGGTGTATAAGCTAGGTCCGGCTCCATCACGTCATGGTCCCTATGCACATTGCGCTGTTTTACTGACCGGAAGCGTCCCGCTTCTGCCTTGCGACCTAGTTTCCGCAGCTGTTCGATCGATGTAACATCAAATAGAGCTAGCCTATCTCGAAGTTGGGGATTCAGATTATGGTACATTTGCCGCAGCCTAGCCTCTTCGGGCACGTTGGTAGCTAGTCGCCCGTACAAAACCCTCCATCGCCGCGATGAAGAGGTCGATTGACTCGGTCTCTCCTTGCATTCTGTTAACAATCTCCTGCTGTACCCGGATGTCATGGTCGGGTGGCTGGAATACTACTTCCAGATCCTGACACAGCTGTACCCAGGTATTTATTCGGCCTATTGTGGATCGATACTAGGGCTGGTCCCGAGAATAGGTCTACAGCAGACTCAAAAAGTTCGGTAGGGGTCACACCCCTAGCTCTTCGGAGTTCTTCAACACGTTGGAGGAACGCCCCTACGCTTTGTGATCTTCCGTCAAACATCAACCCGCCATTTGTAGACGGGCAGGGCTCGTGTGCGATGGTACGAGTCATGTGGAACCGGTGGTACGGCGCTTGAACTGACCGGCTGTGTGCGTTGGTCAGCCGGGCTTGGTGTCGAATCCCCTACATTGGCTTGATTCGCCGCCACGGGCGCGGTTGCACGGAGCGGTTGCGTTTTGTTGGTTATAGGCTCACTATCTATAATCTCCTTACCATCCTCACTCCCCATTTCTACTGCGCCCCTTTGTTCACTAGCCGTATCACTAGCCTCACTCAACAACTTTCGCTGGCGTTCCTCGTCCACCTCGGTTAATAATGGGATACGTTGAATCCTGAGGTAGTTGTGCCATAACCGGGCCTGAAGCCGCTGGCCTTCCGTATCCGTATATTCTCCCTCGTATTCGTCAATGGATGCCGATAACCGATTTAGCTTAGCCTCACAGGCCTCTAATTCCCCTTCTACGTCCGAAGATGCCAAAACAGCCGGGTCTACAGGCATGTTCGTCTTGACACATTTGGTCAGCCGTTTCCGTAGATCCTCTGCGCTACCGGTCGTAAGTTGCCCGCGGATTTTTAATTCATATTCGTTTTCCTCTTTGATCAGAAAGTAGGGATTCATATTGATGGCCGATACTAAATTCCAAAGCGAAAAAGAACAAATCATCCACTGAACTGGCCAATTAATGGGAATATATTTTTTCAAATTTTCAAAACTAGGTATATTTTCTATTTTTTCACCAATCAAATTAAAATATGAATTTAAAATTCCCAAATAATTATCACTGCGTTCCTTGGGAGTTCACACGCCTAAATCTGGACGTTGTCGGATTTCAAGAAGAAAAGGAGATAAACAAAATTATCAAAGTTCCATTGTGAGAAAAATCTAATTTAAAACCACATATTTAAATTCCAAAATATCACAAGTCGTTTGCAGTATTCATTAAATATTTAAGAGAATTCCCACTTCCCCGAAATTCAGCTAACTACCTAGGCGAATTGTTTTAAGTTCGATCAATTTTTGTCGTTATAAAAGAATTTCCCTTTTTTTAATTCACAAGTCAAAAAAAAATATTTATCATAGTACTTAATTCCTCAGGAGATCGGAGTGATCTGGGCCCTTTGACCTGATAGCAAGAATAAGCCATTGAAAACCGACTCCTTTATTTTAAAAGGAGTGTTACAGTATTTATTTATTTCAATTTAATCAAATTTTTTTGTTAATCAATAAATTCAAATTAAGCTTATTTCCACTAACGCCCAGGCATAATCCAACTCACTCATAGACCTCCTCCTTAATTTATGTGTATCGTTAATTCCAAATGCAATTAAGACTAGGTTAATTTAAAAGCTTTTTATTTATGAGGTTAATGTGTTAATATATTCTAAAAACGCTCTTTTTTCAATAAACTTATAGTTTCAAACAACTGCCCCACTATTCATCACAATCACCATTACAATGCAGAGCTTTCAGGTTGGCAGCCCCTAAACAGTGATTTTTATTTATCACCAGTGGCATCACTGGCCATCAATGTTTACAGATTCGAACAATCTCGTGTGTAGCAGCACAGCAGCTCTAAACGTCACTTTCATTCAACAACAACGGACATCTTGAAACGTAACTCTGGTAATAATTAATACAAGTTAATATGCCACCTCAAACAATGTAGACTTCGAATTAATATTTCCCCCGACCTACAAAAATAATTATAATACCATTATAGTTTTCCCTTTCTCTCTCTCTAACAAAACTCTTACATCAATTAATTAACACTTTATCTCTTCAGTAATATTCATTAATAAATCTCCGGTCCGTCACGCCATTATGGGCGGGTACCTTACACTAACAGTGTAGGAGGGGTGGGGTCGGAACTCTTAGCGTGGTTAATGGCCGCCAGTAATTTCTATTACAATTATTTCAATTACTTCAAAACTCTCTAATAGATTTAAAAACTACCTCTTTTCTCTACGGGACACAAAAATGTTTGTAAGATGAAATTGCAGTTAATTAAAGTGAAATATTTTCTTCAAAAGTGTTAGTATAGAATATTGGAAAAGTTTAATGAAGGAGATTAATGCTAAATTTATTCAATCACTTACCTCGCATGTTGGTGACGTTCTTGCAGTCAGAACCACCCCACACCAGACACCAGTTGTGGTAGGTTGAATTCATTTGCCCAGTGGGAGGCGAAAGATCTTCTCTTGGGTTCGTGGCGAGGAAGGTTGTATAAACTTTTCAAAATAAAACAACGGAGTCGAACTAATATATGATTTATTAAAATTAGCACACTCTTTGGATTAGATTAATAAAATAATTAGGTTTGATTAATACATAATTAAGAATTTAGAATTTGACTTCCGAAAAGTTAAAATATGGATAGAGAGAGAGAGGGGGAGAGGGCCTAAGTTAACGTCTGTCGCGTTCCCGCACAAGTTAGCCGACTCCCCGAGCATTACTTCAACATCGCCCGATCCTCCCGCTGCCAAGGCTCCAGACCAATCAGAGCGCGTTTCGTCTTAGGATGGTACTCTGAGAGGTGCTGCCGCCTAGACGATTCATTTAGTAATTAACAAAGTACATGGTGCTTTTAGACTGCTCAAGGCCTGCGTACAACACAACTATTGCTGATTTCAGCGCATTCCGTACACGTGGCTGCGACAACACCGGTGTCGTCGCATCACCGCGGGCTTCAATTTAATGCATATACAGGCTGTGGCAGAACTCCTGTCCCTTTCTTCTGAAATGGCCTTAACGCCTATATTTTCCTATATTAATCCGGATGGCACTTGATGTGTACGGCGGCATTGTTACATATTGGGGAGGTCTTATTAGTATAAAGGTGGTTAAAATAATCACTAAAGTAACAATAAGACATTTTCGTAGTATTAGGTTACACTTATTTATTTGTTGAAATTTTGGGGCGTTAACACCGAGGTGTCACAAGTGTTTAAAGTGTACATTATTATTAAAATTAAGTAGTGCCAAAAAGTAGCAATGCTAATAGATGTTGGATATCTCTGACTGACACTTTTAAATATGTTTATTTAAGGTGAGAAAATAGGGTAAGCGTTTATAAATTTAAGAGGCTGTACTTTTATACATCTACATATTTCCTATCAGATAATCGATATGATTGTCTATTATAAGTATAACACTAAAACGTTATGGTACTCTTGTAATATGCAAAACACAAAGGCGAATTCTTAGATAATTTGAAAAGAATAACACATCACTAAGGGCAGCAACAGCTCTACCCCACATAAACCACCATTCCAATTAGAAACTTTACACAATATGAACTGTATGAACAGAATAAATATACCTATTGCCTACATGCATTTTTTGTGGGAATAATTGCTTGAAAATGAAATTTTATCCCGGATCCATGCTGTATGCAAAACTTTGATTTAGTGCTTGACGCGTATAAAATTAAAGTACAATTTTTATTACTATATTGTTAGCCTTATATAAATTACTGTGACATTAAAAATTTATCCATCATCATTTATTTACGTATAATCAATGTAAAAAAAAAGATTGTAAACCGTAATTTCCTTACATTATTTAATTTTTTCTAAATTTCAAGAATATATTAATAGCAACCATTATATTTCATCTAATTACAGCAGGACTGGTATTAAAGTTCAGGATGATTTAATTTCGTAGAAATAGAACAGAAAAAAACACTAGATTGTTTAAACTGTCATTGCTTATGGCACGAGATCACATATCTGACTAAAGAGTGTGATGGTTCTTAAGCCCATTGAAATGAAATCGGCCATGACACACACACCGTAAATACTCAATATATATATATATATATATATATATATATATATATATATATATTTGTCATATCACTATCCTACACCATTTGTGACACAATAATCATTATTTACGCCTTTCAGTTTATTACGATTGACATCAAAGCAATGGTAAGATGCAACGATAAGGTACTGAATTGAATTTATCTTTTTACATATTTAAGATAAAGCATTTTGATTTAGTGTTGATTTGTACATCATTGATTATTTCCAGACGCGTGTATTAATGAAACAATTATATATTTAGTTTCATCATTCTAGTTCTTTATTTTATATTGTAATCACATTTTATGATTTAAAATTAAACAATAAATTTTTTTTTAAATCAAATTATTTACAACAATAATATAGTTTAATTTGTGTAAACTGATTTTACTCAAAACAATCCTAGAAATAATATGTATAGTGATGCTAAAGTTGACAACCTATACCTTCACTGGCGAAGTAATGTAGATACATAAGGGCTTACTGCATGGAGACATATCCCGCTACAACACTGTATCTGTTTGTACAGTACTATAAGAGGGCTCGGTTAGGCAATTTTTGGAATTCTACTTGTATTTTGTAGAAAGAGCTTTGCAGAGAAAAGAATATTAGTTACTGTCATTATTATATATTCTTGTAAAATATTTCATTAAAGATACAATATAATCAGGAAACCTAGTTTTCTAGTGTGGGCTATAAGCTATGTTTGAGCAAAGTAAGTTATGATCATAAAATTTAGTTTTTCTCCACTGCAGTATTTTACATTACAAAATCATATAAATATATTTTTATTGGAAATAAGAAACAGTCGGAATAGTATTAGGAGCCTTATAGTACTATACAGGTAGAAAGTAAAGCTGCAATCCTCACAAGCTAAAGTATGTAAATGATTGTTTAGTCTAGATATCCTATCATATTCAGAGGCTGAATTGGCTAAGAAAGATCTGCGCTTTATAGTGCAAGAATCTCAGAGACTAAGATGTGCTGAGAACCCCTAACCTATATTGGTTGGCTATATGAATTGGCTATATTGAAACGAAATTAATGTCAGTAGTAATTTTGAACTCATAGTAAAAAGTTGTGCAGTTGTGTCTGGTTGCTCATAAAACTTAATACAAGATACAATAACTAATACAAGATACAAGTATAAATCCTTGTATAAGATCCTGGTAGCCTGAAAAACTTATTACAATTTATTACATAATTTGTGAATATACAACAGCATCACAAGAATATATACTACTTTGACGTGGGTTGAACTAGTATATATTTTTTTTGATTTACCGCCTCATACATAAATAAGTCAATGGGCTCATATAAATTCCCTTATTGCAGTTTATATAAATACGTAACGTTGGAAAATATTTGTAATATGATTTATATTTTGATAGTCTACGGTCTATGCTCACGCCAACCGTCTACGATAGTTTACCAACAATAAACATAACTTAGTTATGGTAGGAAGGGTTGATTCAGTTTGAATGTTGAATTTTGCTCCAGTACGCCTTTTTTTGCAGAGCCTGGTATCTGGAGAAATGTTTTTTTCTGAAGAAATCCAAAGACATCGGTGACGAAAAAGCTCAAAATCAACATTTACATCGTTCTGACATCAGAGACACCTATAAATAGGCAGTTTCATTGTATCGTCATTGTCTCGTCAGTTGTGCACCTCATGCATCTTTCACCTCTTCCAGCTGCTCCGCTGGAATATGAAATGTTTTGACTCCAAATTCTTACATCTAAGATTACGTGAACAAGTATATTCATAAATATGAACAGAAGCCAAGGCATCTGCATTACAGTAGAATATTTGGTGATGAATGACATTTTTCCGTTTATGGTTTATAAGTTATTATGGGGACGTAGCAGTGGGCTGCTTCAATCAATAATCAATACATTAAACATTGTTTAAATTTACAATTTCTAAGTTTACACGTTTTTTTCATTTGCAATGCAATATAGAATACAGAGAGTATCATGAAATGCAGTGCACGTTGCTCCTGAATGGCTCTCCATTCCAATGATTGCACCTCGGCAGCCTATTATAGGAGACGACAGCCTCCTGCTGATAGCTCTATAACTGAATTGTCTCTTCACTACTTATTTGACGAGCGGAACAATAGCTTTATATGGCAAACTAAATTGAATCTTGAAGGCTTGATAGGATCACCTTAGAGAAGAAGCTTACAAGGTTCTGTACTCATCTCAGTATTAATAACATTATCAAACAGCATAAAATAACTGTATATAGTTTTACTTACTTACAAAACGCGTACCCTACCCTATAATTGCTAATTTCTAGCTGTAAAGAACATTATTATAGAAGCTTCTAACTCCCTCCCATATTTTCCATTTTACATATAACAATAAACAATCATTAAAATTTTTTATTCCTTCGTATAGTGAAATGTTTATAGTAAATATAATAAAATTAAATATTTAAACTAATATAGTTTAAGAAAATTATATAGCGTACTACGCCAGAAGAAAAATCTTTGGTCAATAAATTTATAGTAAACGTTCTTATCAAGGTTGTACCGAATGGACGAAACACATGGGTTTGGATAACGATGAGATCATAATAATGAATACTCGATTTGCAAAGTTTACTTATATGTTTAATTATTGCAAATAAACATAAAAGCACCGCTTCTAGATGTTAAAAAAATAATGCATTGCGGCCAAATAGAGTGATAAAGGACTAGATGATATCATGGGAAGAGGGTTTCAATGTTCTATGGGAATTTTGCATACGGCCATTTTAAATTGACTTATCTTCACGTTGATGTTGACTCATAAGTGCGGGCATCAGCATCTTGGTTCGACATTGCAGTTGTAGTTAGAAAAAGGGAAAATTGGTAGACTAGAAGTTGTATTCATAGTTAAAATCAAACTCAGAGACTCGAAGTTGATGGCCATGGCACGCGAGTTGTCGCTCGGCAACAAGATGGTCAACTAAAAAATTTGAGAGAAAAAATTAATACGCGTGCCAATTAGGCTATTAATCCACCAAAAGTTAAATTCCAAGAACATCGGATGTAACTTATATTAACTAGTAACGAGTAACAGAGTTGCAAAACTATGTATGATTTAAAAACAACTAAACAACGGTAAAACGTGTTATTTGTAGCCGTTGTGCCAAGATCCAATATGCTCTGTAATTAGCACACAACATAATTATTATTGAAATAATAACAGCAAAAATTGATCAATTGTTAATTAAAATAATAGAAAAACAAACCATCCACAAATTAGTTAGGAATTGACTATTTGTACACCCCATAATATAAAATAGAGTAGCGTCCACAATAGCTTTGTAAGATTTCTTAGAAGGCTTAAAAATCCTTAGTAGACCTCCCCCGGATTGGGCGCTAACATGGGCTCTTATGGGAGGGAGAAATTCCCTCATTTGCTAGAGAAATCCCCTCATGTGCGGGAGAAATTCCCTCACGTGCGGGAGAAATTCCCTCCTCACACTCTTATCCTATCAAAATGTTCCAAATTCTGGGTGTTTTTCGGTAAAATCGGTGATTTGGGGTGTCAAAATCGGTGTTTTTTTCGGTAAAATCGGTGATTTGTTGGGTCCTCACACTCCCCGTGAGGGAGAAACGAGGGACGGAGGGAATTCCAATATGGCTGCGCCCATGAATTGGCGGGAAAAATTGGCGGGGACAGGGGAACATAACCTCACTTTCTTGGTTTCCCGCGTATTCAATATGGCTGCGCCCATGAATTGGCGGGAAAAATTGGCGGGGACAAGGGAACATAACTTCAC
Source organism: Homalodisca vitripennis (assembly GCF_021130785.1). NCBI lineage: Eukaryota > Metazoa > Arthropoda > Insecta > Hemiptera > Cicadellidae > Homalodisca > Homalodisca vitripennis. Next base: position 24,070 of record NW_025778297.1, read on the forward strand.
TTTCTTAGATGGAGTAAACAAGAGAAATAAAGACGAATCGTACCTTATTGTGTGATGATTGAGTCGATGTATAGAGCTGAGCATAGGGGTTCCAGGAGTTTAAAATAAAACATTTTTTGGGTAAAAACTAATTTATTATACTATTTCTAAACAACTATTCACATTGGCACTCTTCACCCCCGCCACACACGTAGCAATATGTGGTGGTGGTGACGTCATCAGAGGAAGTCTGTAACATAAATAGACCTGAGTTAGCCAGTTCTGAACAAGAAAATTCCGCGCTTCCCCACTGGCTGGAATAAGCGCGTCCTTGATTGGATGTAAATACTATCTAAGCGCTCTGATTGGTGGAACCTGAGAGGCCAGCACTCCTTCCTCTCTCTCCCGTCAGATCCGTGTGGGAGGTCAGGGAGATAGGACGTGTGTCGCTCTCAGTTTTACTATCGTTACACAAATACATTAACATTATTTCTTCAAATAAATAAACATTATTTCTTAATACGATCTTTTGATATTACTTGAGTAAAATAATTCAATCTAAAATATTTTTACTTTTACTATTATTTATTTTAATTACCGTTAATCAAATCAAATCAAATCAGTTTTTTATTGCCGGAACATTATACAACGCATGGAAAATGTCATATTTTTTTACTTTTTACTGGCTGAAATTTTTTGTCAAACACACCACAAGAAATCTCATTCAAACATACAATTTTGCAAACGTACCCCACATCCCATTTCATATCACCAATTATTCCCACTTCCAGCGACGAATTGTGTCAGTCTTTTTAATTGGTGGTCTCCCAATCATAAGCAAAAAACTCGTCAACATTATAAAATGTTTTTGACACTAAAAAGCGTTTCAAACGAGTTTTTAAACACTTTGAGTGTTGAAGTGTTTTTAATTGAATCTGGTAACTTATTGACGAATTTAACACCTGGCCTGTGAAGGCAAGCGTTTCATAAACCACCGTTCTGTGTCCTACCAGTTCGGTAGTTATCTCTGCCTCTATCTCATACATATGTTATGTCTCGGCCATTCGTCATGGCACATTTTAGACATACAAAACAGAGTTGTTTCCAAGATGTAGAGACTGGGCAGCGTCAACAGTTGCAAATTTTTGAAGGCTTCCTTGCACGTCTCTCTAAATTTCAACTTAGCGATAATGCGGATCGCTTGTTTTTGCAGCTTGAACACTCTCAGGAATTGATTGTTTGCACAAGCCTCCCCACAACACCAGCCCGTAAGTGAGGTGGGGGTAAATCAAGCCATAATACGCCATCATCAGAACTTGAGTCGGGCAGTATTTGGCTAGAGACCTCAAAACATAAATGCTCTGAGGCCAATTTGGAGCAAACGTGGTCGATGTGATCGTTCCAAGTCAACCCTCGATCTAGGTATATTCCCAGGGCTTTCGAACAATATACTTCTTCCAGCATAGTGTCAGCCAACATAACAGCTGTCCCATCATGACTATCTACTGGTCGTAAAGCAAAATTTTATAAAATTGGATTTTGCAGAATTTGTTTTAAGATTGAGGCTGTTAAAATTTTGGACACAGTTGTTAATTTCAACAAAACTATGCTGTTTCCAAAGTCAATTTTGATTTGCTAGTAAAACAGAGAGTCGTGTCATCAGCATACTGCACTAGTCTTCCGTGCAGAAGTGATGAACCTACAATCATTGCCATAGATCAGGAAGAGAATTGAGCCCTGTGGGACACCATAACTCAGTGAATTGGTTCAGATAATTTATTTGAGATCTGGACAATTTTGAGTTCTATGGCTTAGAAATGATCTGACCACTGGAGAGGCACGCCTCGGATGCCATGAGATTCAAGTTTGTCAAGCATTGTAACATGGTCAACACAGTCGATTGCTTTCGATAAGTCCAGGAACACACTCAATGTGTGATCCCGACGTTCTAGTCCCTCTACAACCATGTCGACAAGATTTAAGATTTACAACTGCGTCTATTGTCGACTTGCCCTTCCTGAAGCCAAACTGGTCTTCCGATAGCTGGTTTGTGTTTATTCAAAAATTGAAGCATTCGTGTCAAGAAAAAGCTTTTCGAATATTTTGCTCATAACTGGCAAAATTGAGAGACAGGCCGGTAATTTTGTGGGGATTGGGGATCGTCTTTCTTGAAAAAAGGGGTTACTTTAGCGGTTTTTGAGGAGTGAGGGAAAAACTCCTTGTTTCAAAAGAGAAATTTACTAATTGGGTTAATGGTCTCACAATATGCTTTGAACATTTTTTTATGAGCCACGTTGACATTGAATTTTAAATCATTTGTTTTTTTGGCTGGGAGCTGCTGAATTATGTTTTCAAGCTCTTCCTCAACGACAGGTGCTGCCAGTGCCAGGGAGGCTACTGGACACTGCCTACGTCTTGTGATTCCTTGTGGGGGTGATGGGCAAGGGCCTTGCTCACAAGCCACAGATCCGAAAAATCTGTTAAACCTATTTGCAACCTCCACCACGTCCTCCACAAGTCTATCACCACTTTTTTAACTTGATTTGTTTTTATTGTTGATGATGTCCCATGCAGTTTTTAGAAATATTTTTGGAAGATATAATTGATTTGGAAACATCATATGCCTTTGCAGCTTGGATAAAGTTTTTTCTATAAATTCGTTTGTAATTTCGAAAAAAAACCGCTTGAATTCTTCATTTTGGGACGTTTTTTGGATTTCTGAGAAAATCTTTAGTTTTTTCTCTAGAAACCAAAATTACTACTTTAGTTATCCATTTGTTGTTTTACCCTTTTGGGACAAACTTTTATGGTTTTGAGTGGACAGTACATGTCAAGATGAAAGTTGAGTGTATCACTAAACCTTTTAAAATGCTCATCTACTGAATGAATTGAATCTTGGTGTTTCCAATTTTCTTTAGAAAGGGAAGTGTTGAGAAGAGCGATGTTTCCTGGCCTTAAGTCTCTTATTGTTTTTCGTGATTTTTAGCTCCCTCTCGATTTTTACTCCACTAATTATGGCCTCGTTGGCCATAGTGGTCCGAGATAGCTGTATTGACCACGGACACTGCGACACTTGATAGATTGGAGATGATGTTGTCAATTGTCGACTGTGTTGAATGTGTCACACGCGTTGGCGTTTTGACTAACAATTCTAGGTCAAATGACCTTAACAAGTCGACAAATCGTTTTGGTGGAAGGATGATTAGTGTCCATTGCATTAATGTTGAAGTCACCCATTAGGACATAATCCTGTTTGTTTGGCTAGTCAAATCCATCAGTAGGGCTTCAAAATGTGTAAAAAAATTTTCCTCTTTTGCCATTGGGAGACCTATACATTCCGATGACGGTTAATTTTTGATCTGTTTGAATTGAATTTTATCCCAACTGCTTCAAAATCTTTTTCGCTAGTTTTTTATGGGTGGAAAATGGAGAAAAAGTATAATTTTTTCTAACAAAAATGGCGACTCCTCCTCCTTTGGAAAGTTGTCGGCAATATGAATTAGCCAATGTGAAATTTGGAATTTTGCATAGGTCGATGTTCTTGTCATTAAAACCGTTCTCAGTTAATACAAGTACATCTGTTTTCATTTTCTGCACACATCAGTTGAATTTCGTCAAGCTTGTTAGTGGCAGATTGGGCTTTTTGGTGAAGCAGTCGGATTTGAATCTGATTGAGAAATTTTGAACTCGTTTGTATTTGTTGGGTAACGTCAGTCAATTTTGTTCGTCGTCCAGGAGTGGGGCCCCTAAAAATACAGAATCAAATTTGACCAAAGGCACCGGCGATGAGGTGGCAGGCGGACAGCTGTTGACGGCCTCGGCGAATGTCTTATTGCCAGGACGTGTCATCGCGCCCTCTGGAGGAAGCACCAGCGCGAATCTCGAGGAAGCAGGTCCTGGCGTCATAAGTAGAGGAACTGGTCTCGACGTAGTGGACCCAACGATGACCGGCTCCACAGGCTGCACTGCCGTTGGAGATAGTGCCTCCGAGCTCAGTTGTTGGCGATCTTGCACAGGCAGTGAAGACAACTGAGTGGAAGAGGCCGCACAAGAAGAGGCAGCATGAGCAGGCGAGGTTGGGGTCGGATGGTTGGTGACTGACCGAAACGATCAAGACACCCCAACAGAAGCTCAGCCAGCAGCCGCTTGCCAGGCAGTCGCAAGTGCATACCCGTGTTGGTAAACCAGCGTCTTCCGATCTCGTTGAAATGTAGCACCTCTATTCCTTATATCGAACAGACAGCTCCTCGATGTAGAAGTTAACGAGGGCAATACGCTGGTTCACGGCGTGGTCCATAGAGAGATCATGTCGATGCGGAACAGTTGACACGATGACGGCCGACGAGCTGAGGCGAGCAGTTAACTGTCGCTCTAGGTGCTCGAAGATGGTATAGGACTCATCGGCGGCGACATCGTTTGTTCCAGCGAACAGGACATAGCAGCTCCCCAGTCGGAGGTAGACCATTATCAGTCACTGTCAGAAGCTTGGCCCCCGGCCTGCAGGTGCCGCCGCCCACCCTGGTCGATGGACTCACCGCGCTGTCGAACAAGGCCGATCAGATGACGGAACATGGCTGTCACCCTCGATATACAACCGCTGGAAATGGCAACTTTTTTCTCTCCGAACCCTTAACATTTTGGGGGTGGTTATTACCTGGATGATGGATGTGCGATGTATTTAAGATGTTGTTCCTGTGGGCATTTTTTTGTTAATTTGAATTTTGAATTTTGGGTTTTTTTTTAACAGATTTTATATGGCGCTTATGCTCGAATAAAATATTTTCAGATTTTGGGTTACTTTTTGAATTTATTTTTGATTTATTTTGTACCACCACCTAGCCCTCATTTTCTGAATCGCTCCGAGTCTTACTTTTCTTCACCGTTTCAGCCTTAAAACACTCCAACTCAGCCTCCAGCACCTCCATGGTGGTCTTGAGGCTGGCAACTAAGTTGCGGATCTCACTGCAGCGCGGGTCTTGGCAGGCAGTAGACGACGACAGGTCACATTGTACGGCACAATCAGCTGTGCGGCCACCAGGAGTCTTGATCGTTGACAAGTCGCTACAAACAGCTGATCGGTGAATTGGAGAAGACGTGCGTCCGACTGAATAGAGTGGTCGAGAATTTGTTCTCGTTCAGCCGTAAGTTGGTCGATACGCCTCCTCAATTCCAAGTTTTCGGCTTCCAACCCACTTGAACTCCGAGGAAGAGCGGAGTCCGAGACGGCATCGGGCGATGATACGGCAGGAGAATGGTGTGACGAGCGTAGCGGGTGACGGGTAAGCCAGACGTTGCAGTTTGTGTCAGCGCCTCAATGGGAGACCCAGGGTGCGTTGGAGAAGGCGTCGTAGAAGAGCGGGGCGTAGTGGTCTCGGCCGCGGGTGGAGTAGCCGGCAACGATGAGCTCATCCGTGGAGATGTAAGGGCTCTCATCGTAACAGGTGTGTGGACCCGAGTGTTTACAGTTGACTGTAGTAACGGTCGTCCTCTCGGAATTAGATCAGTTCCTTCCCAGGCAGCGCCAAATAATTTCTCCAGACTTTAATGAGTAGCTTTCACGGTATTTATTATTGTTAAACAAAATGTTTGGTTTCCCATTTTTTGTGAATTCAATTTTTAAACTCATGTCAGAAGTTCTAGTTTTTGTTAGAAATAGTCAACGCAATAAAAACTTTAAAAGATAAATAAATAAATAAGTAGATAACAATTATATAAATAAATAAGTAGATAGCAGTTATATAAATAAATAATTAGATTACAATTATATAAAATAAACAAGTAGATAACAATTATATAAATAAGTAACAGATTATAAAATATAAAAAGTGTAATAAAATTAAATGTGGTTTACTGAATTAGCAAAAAAGTTTAATCAGGTACTTGGACTTGAACCGGCGAACTCAGGTATACCGTCTCAGGACGTTACCGGTATAGCCACACAACGTTGATAAGATAACGATGCAATTCCCAATGATAGGACGCTTCCGTAGATCGATAAAAACAACGTGGATGTATTACTGTCGGGCCAGTCTAACCTTGTTAGTTGAGTTGTTAGGCTAACTACGATCTGTTTACTTACCGCGTAATATGATATAGTCCGATACACTTATTAATTCAAAAAAATTTATTTAAATACTAAATTACTCAACTCTGGTCACTATAGATTACACTAAACTGCTTTAATTAAATTTAAAGTATGGAGCGTATATATAGTTTCTCTGCATCGTACGCCTGCAGGTGGTACTATGTTAGTGAGGCACTCCGTTAATACTATTCTTGTAATTTTTTTTTCTTGATCTAAATAATAATTATCGTTACTAGTAGCGGTTTTGGATATTGGCTTTTTAGTCATTTAGTTGCTATCGTTTCTATAATACCTTATTGTAAATAATATATCCTTAGTTTTAAACATGTCTTACGAAAATATTGAAGTAGATTCTGAACCTGTATATATGGATATGGAGTTGGATCCTGTAAAAATTCTAGGAAGAAACGAGACCTAAGTGAGAAAATTCAGGGTATATGGTACTAAGACCACCTTTAAATTCAATCCCGTCCCTGAAAACATTGATGAGATCGATTGGCTAAGGACAGGGTTTTCTAAAATTGTAAATGAAATGAAAGAAAATTGCACTGATTCGGACTACCTCGGATTTACACTTCATAGTCTAAATTTAAAAAGTAAAGATCCGGGCTACGTGGCATTTCGACCAGCTGATCAGGTCAAAGACGATGTCCTTTTCGAAATTTTCGGGGGGATAATTCAAAGTAACGCGGATTTTGTAAAATCTACCGATACGTTCAAAGTCGAATGTACGCGTGTCAATCTCCCTGTAGGCAGTGGTGGCCTCAGAAGACCTGGCTTGTACAATAATTTCCAAGAAGAATGCAAGACCCGTAGAGGTATTGTATCGATAGAAAATGTGGACAATCTGTGTCTGCCCCGAGCTATAGTGGTAGCAAAAGCCTACGCCAAAAAAGATCCTCAACTTAAGGCTATACGTGAAGACAAGGGTAAGCGACAAACTCTTAGAGCCCAAAAACTGATGATTAAAGTCGGGGTTCAAATTTCTGAACAGTGAGCGGGGGTCCCCGAACTTTCAAAATTTCAAGATCACCTCAAAAAGTACAATATTACAGTTTACAATTATAACAGTAAGGGTAGGGACGTGTATTTTTCAGGTAGTAACAATGATGCTTTGTATAAAATTAACCTACTGTATCATAACGGTCACTACAATGTGATCACATCCCTCACTGCAGCCTTTGCTTTTAAACTCTTTTGCGAAGAATGCCATGTCCCTTACGACCACAAAGGTGAGCACAGGTGTTCAAATATCTGTCCTGCGTGCCAGACAGTTTCTCCACCCTGTAAAGAGGAGCATGGAGGAATAGTTTGCCCAAATTGTAACATCACTCTAAAAAATCAAATATGTTTCGCGGCTCACCAGGGTGAACGGTGTAAATCTGTTAATAAATGCAAACAATGTCAAAGACTCGTATTTCTGAAACAGCGTAAATCGAAACACGTGTGCGGCGAAGTGTTTTGTAAAATCTGTAATGATTTCAAGGCCCCAAACCACCAGTGCTACATGCGAGTCGACACAGGCAAGCCCAAAACAGAAGATTTTCTATTCATATTTTTCGATCTGGAAACAAGACAGGACGAGTACATTGATGATAAAAAAGTTCATAAAGTAAATCTATGTGTCTCGCAACAATTCTGTTTCAAATGTATCGGTGGTGGAAATTGTGAACATTGTAATACCCGTACTCGAGTCTTCAGACAAGATCCTGTAGTTAAGTTCATGGAATATGTGATGGATGTTAGAAAAAATTTCAAAAACGTTTGTGTAATGGCTCATAACAGCCAGGGCTTTGATTTTCAGTTCGTCTTAAAGTACGTACTGGAACAGACAAAATTCACCTCCAGAGCTAATTATGCGTGGCACTAAAGTCATTCTCATGGAATTGGACAACGTGAGATTTATCGACTCACTGAACTATTTCCCCATGGCCCTCTCAGCACTCAACAAAGCCTTTGATCTACCCCCAGAGAAGAAGAAGGGTTACTTCCCTCACTTGTTTAACACTCTGGCAAACCAAAACTATGTAGGCCCTATTCCACCCAAGGAATACTACTGCCCTGAATCGATGTTCGAAAAAAGTTATAAAGATTTTGAAAATTGGCATAATGACCAGGTCAACAAAAACGTAGTGTTCGATTTCCAAAAAGAACTTATTGAGTATTGTATTTCAGATGTAGACATATTGGCGCAGGCGTGTATAAAATTCAGAGCAATGTTTCTCGAAGAATGTAACGTAGACCCGTTCATGGAAGCCGTCACCATAGCCAGCGCCTGTAACTTGGTGTTTAGACGTAAGTTCTTAAAACCCAATACTATTGGCCTGGTCCCTAACAATGGATACAGACTTGTTGACATGCAATCCCCCATCGCTTTGCAGTGGCTGACTTGGGAGGAGGATCAGCGCGGCGTCCGAATCCAGCATGCAGGGCGGGAAAGAGAAGTCAAAATTGCCGGCATGAAAGTAGACGGTTTCGACGGTTAACGTGTGTATGAATTTCAGGGTTGTTATTTCCACGGGTGTCCTAAATGTTACAAGTATGAGAGGGAAGTGCCCTTGCCCGACGATCCCTCAGACTCTTTGCATCTGAGGTACGAAAGGACCAAATCCAAAATAGCTAAACTCCAAAATTCCGGATACGAAGTTATCGAGATGTGGGAGTGTGAATTTAAGAAAATGAAAAAGATCCTAGATTGGCATACCTAAATTCATTAACCAATTCTAAACACGCTCCCAATTAATCCAAGAGACGCCTTCTTTGGTGGTAGAACAGGCAACGCAAGAACATACCACAAGTGTGCAGAGGGGGAGTCTATACAGTATGTGGACGTATGCTCTCTCTATCCTTTTGTTAATAAATTTAAAATGTATGTAAAATCTCATCCTAAAATCTATGTGGATGACAGAGAATGTAGGGGGCGAGGCATGCAGGCTGAAGGTCTTCTTAAATGTAAAGTCCTGCCTCCGCTAAAGTTGTATCACCCGGTTCTCCCTACACGCATGAACGATAAATTAATGTTTGTTTTATGTACGACGTGTGGGGAGGACATGTACTCGGGTGACTGTGCCCACACCACGGAAGAGAGAGCATTGACGGGGACATGGACGATGCAGGAAATTAGAAAATCTGTAGAAAAAGGCTATACCATTTTAGAAATGTACGAATTATGGGAATACGAGGTAGTGACCTATGAGGATGGCGGACTCTTCACAGACTTTGTAAATAAATTTCTAAAAATTAAACAGGAGGCATCGGGCTACCCTTCCTGGTGTCTCACTAATCAGGACAAAGAAACGTACATTAAAAAATATTTTGAACATGAAGGTATCAGACTCGACCAAACAAAAATTGAAAAGAACGCGGGTCTTCGCTCCCTCGCGAAATTAATGCTAAATTCGTTTTGGGGAAAATTCGGACAGAGAGAGAACCAAACAAAGACATCGATAATACGATCACCCGACACATTTTTCAAACTACTAACCAGTCCCGGGACACAAGTAAATACGGTTCAAGAAATTAACGAAGAGGTTCTCCTCGTAAATTGGCAAAACATAGAAGAGGTTAGCGAGTCCCTCAGAACCGTCAACGTCGTCTTGGCCGCTTTTACCACATCTCACGCGAGGTTAAAACTGTATGAACACTTGGAACAGCTACAATCTCAAGTCCTTTACTATGACACAGACAGTGTACTGTACATTCATAAAAACGGCATGTATAAAGTTCCTACCGGTGACTACCTCGAGGAGATGACCGATGAGTTGGTCGACTACGGTCCCGGGTCATACATTGTAGAATTCGTTTCTGGTGGTCCTAAAACCTATGCCTACTTAGTGTGGTCCACAAATAAAAATTCGTTAGTTGAAGTCTGTAAAATAAAAGGTCTCACTCTAAATTTAAAAAACTAGTAAACGTCTAAATTTTGAAAAACTAAAAGAAATGGTGCTTAGTGAAACGGATCCAACTCTAGAAATAACAGAAAACCGTATTAGACGGACAAAAGACAAAAACATAGTTACCGTAGAAGAGACTAAACTATTTAAAATTACCGGTCCTAAACGTAAGCGGGAAGGAGAGTATGAGACACTACCGTATGGTTATATTAAAGTTTCTAAATACTAGTATATTATAGTATACTTACAGTGGGTGTAAATATAGCCTCCTTCACTCTTCTAAACACCGACACCACAAACAATAACCTTCATAAGTCAATGCTTTTCCCCCTCATCCTCTTTAACTTCTCCCGCGATTGCTCGAGTAGATGCTGCTTCTCCTCCATCACTGACCGAGACTGAGAGCTCTCCTCGCAACCGTGTACCCCCACTACCACACAGCGTCCAAGACCAAAATAAATTTCCTGTCACTGTGCTTGCTACCGGTCCTCCGGGATCCCTGCAGGCCCAAAAGCCTGAGTGTGTGTGTGTGTGTGTGCGTGTGTGTATGGACTCTGAGGTCCCGGACAGAGTGGTTGCGATCCTTCAGGTGGTCTAAACTCCATAATTCCTTGGGATCGTGTGTGAATGTGTGTGTGGCAACGAGGCGGGCTAAAACCCATAGATGTACTCTTGCCGTGAATGTGCCGTCAATATGTGTATGAAAGAGGTTCGGGGTCTTGGGGGTATTAATGTGATCCTTCAGGTGGACTAAACCCCATAATTCCTTGGGATCGAGTATGAATGTGTGGGAGATAGTGATGGACCGGTTCAGCCATGGCAGATTACAAATGTATAAACTTGTATATAGTGTTGATATTACTGTAAAATTGTAAATACTGTTGTAAACAATCTTTGTGCAAAGTGTGAGGTCTCAGTGGGGGAGTCGGTGGTGGGAGAGTTACCGTGGAGGCAGTGGTGGTGGTGGGAGAGCACTTCATTCTCAATCATGGCGTGGAACCCAAAGAGCCTCTATGATCTTTGTCTGCGGCAAATTGCCCAACATCCTATTGGCTTCTTACGATATATCCAGATCCCCGAATCCATTCGTCGGGAAATTAAATCTAAACATCGCGAATACTGCTTTGAATTTTTAATCAGATACAAAGAAGTTTTCGACGGACGCGGACGCAGACTTTGTCATATGTGTGCTCGAGACCATTCAGCTGTTTGGCAAAAAGAATCGTCGACCACGTATTTCTTCACGGAAGATACATTTTACACAATGCGTAGTGAATGGGAGTGCGCATCGTGTAACAATCAGCTCTTTTACTAAAGGACCGGGCGTTGCATGTGCGACCTTTCCATTGTCTAAGCAACAAGGGATAGGACAGTATTTGATCACCGGGCGAAAACCAGTTACTTCTGGACTGGCCCTCAAAATCAAATACTGTTTAATCTGGGCATCGAGCATGCGAGTGTTCGATGTGGGTGTTCCAAACCACACCACTTAGACAAATATAAATACCGGTATACAGATTTCTTTCTTCATTTACAAAATGGACGCGATAGCGAAAGAACTGCACAAACCGGCTAGGCGTAACTATCCCAGACGCAGGATAACGCTGAAAGGAATTAACGACCTGTATCAAGCCGACCTTGTAGAGATGATCCCGTATTCAAGGGTAAACAAAGGTTACAAGTATATATTGACTATGATAAACTGCTTTAGTAAACTTGCGTTTGCCATTCCTTTAAAGAACAAGACAGGTGCAGAAGTCGCTCATGCTCTAGACTCCATTTTAGCAAAACACAAAATGAGAAACCTTCAGACTGATCAGGGTAAGGAGTGGTACAACACTCACGTCAAAAAGCTAATGGACAAATATAAAATAAACCTTTACTCGACCTACTCACATCTGAAAAGCTCTATTGTAGAGCGTCTAAACAGAACATTAAAAGCGAAAATGTATAGAAAATTCACGACACGTGGAAGTTACGAATGGTTCAGTATTCTATCTGATATAGTCAAGGAGTACAATAATAATGTCCACAGAACAATCGGTATGAAACCAAAAGACGTTAAACAGAAACACGTAAAACAAATCCTTGTCCGTTTAAACAAAACCACAAAAAGAAAACAAAAAATTAAAATTACTAAATTCAAGCTAAACGATAAGGTAAGGATTAGCAAATACAAAGGAGTTTTTAAAAAAGGTTATCTGCCCAACTGGACAAATGAAGTATTTACAGTATATGCAATAAAACCTACAAAACCTGTAACGTACATTTTACAAGACTCCAAAGGTGAAGTATTGAAAGGTGGGTTTTATGAACAAGAACTGCTCAGGTCCAAAACTGGTAATGTATATCTAGTTGAGAAAGTGTTGAGGCGGAAAGGAGACAAAGTACTTGTTAGATGGCAAGGGTTCGATAAAAACAGTGACACATGGGTGAGCAAGCATGACATCACCACACACTGAGTGTGTGACTGCAACTGCAGTCGTGGGACCGGATGCAGCTGCACCAGCCGCTGCGTGGGAGCGGATGCAGCTGTGCGCTCCAACGTCCAGGAGGGCTACCAGTTCAGCTCTGTTACTTTATATACTTTGTCATAATAATGTGCAACTTAGTTTATCTTCGACAATGAGACTGATTAGTCAATCTGTGAAATTACCATTGAGAAACTTTGACGAGTTTGTAGGTGGTGGTATGAATCGTACAAATAAAAACGGTCCTCTGCTACCTGACACGATTCGCGGATTAATTGTTGGACCGTCCAATTGCGGTAAAACGGATTTACTGTTTAACCTATTGGTAGATCCTAACGGATTAAGATTTGAAAATGTTTACGTGTTTTCAAAATCACTCTACCAACCAAAGTACCAGCTACTATCCAAGATTATGCCGAAAGAGATCGGATACCACGCGTATGATGACAATGCATCTGTCATACATCCGAGTGAGGCTAAACAGAATTCAGTAATGATATTCGACGACATAGCCTGTGAAAAACATAACAATATACGAAACTACTTCACCATGGGGAGACACAAGAATATTGACACATTCTACCTAGGTCAGACCTACAGTCATATACCCAAACAGCTCGTTAGAGACAATGCCAACTTTATCGTAATATTCAAACAAGACGAAACAAAACCTTCACCATGCATACAGTGACCACGTCAATACCGATGTAGACTTTGAAATGTTTAAACAAATGTGTGCTCTGGCGTGGAAAGATAAACACGGCTTCCTGGTCATATGCAAGGACTGTGACATTGATAAAGGCAGGTATCGTATCGGAATCGATAGTTTCATTCAAGATCTATGATGGTAAGGATATACCACTACAATGACCTCAGAGGTTTCTCAATCCAGAGATCCAACAAAGTCCATTCAAACCTGTGCACCTGGTACTATGCCGATAAGAAAAAGTTTTGCGGTAATTACTGTAGCAGACGCGGACCACATGGTTTTCTCTTCAATAGGAGGTGCTGGAGACATAAGCGTGTAGGGATGTACAGTGCTAGTCTACCACCCGTAATCTTGTTAATGATTTCAGCAAGCGAACGGTTTTATAACCGCGATATATGGATAGAGTTTGTGAAAAGAAGTCAAAACAAAGGGGTACCGCTCGAACTCGTGGTGTACTACGAGGACATGCTAAATAGTACGGTAAGAAATCCACAGAATATGTTATCCAGATTCAGACCGTTTCCCGATCAATTCGGTCAAATCGTTCCGTTGAGAAACGCTCATGGTAGTGTAAACTTTGCGCAGACCTGTATAAGGATGCTCCAGTACGGGTGTAACATACCGCATGCAGCTCGCTGTATTCTCATTACAGAGAGAACAATACCAATCAGGAACCCCGTCAAGGTCTACAATCGTGCTCTAGCTTCAAAGTGCTACATTGACATTAGCTACAACGTAGGTTACGGCCCCGTCCCAGACGGTTTACCGCGAGGTCAAAGGAAGAAAGATTTTGCTGGTGTAAACAATCTTTGTCAAAGTCTGTTTACGACAGAATTTCTCAAATTGGCTTTACCGACCGTACCAATGTACTGCGATAAGTTCGGAATAACACTGCGTGACGGGACTTACTCAATTACAAATACCAAACAGTTTGAAGCTTGGAGGAGTTTTACAGGAGCTAATCCAAGTGAATTCTGGTTACTCAACTCTTACATGATTCACATACACAGTAGGGTGAACAGACCTATAGAGCATCTGAAACAATGTATGGAAAAGCACGTGGAGAGTGACAAGTATACTGTAGCTGAGATACCCCAGTGGAGAGACGGATGGAAAAGGACCTTTGTGTTCAGGGACCCATAGACCTGTACAGATACCGAGAACAGTTTATCTAAGAGGGCTAGGTACCGTGGTGTCACTAAAGCAGGTCGTACGCTTTCTAAGAAATCATAAAAAAACGAGCCCTCTTCTTTAGACAGGTTGAACTGCCATAAAGTAGTTAGTATTAAAGTACTAAAACCGAGTCACATTGTCAGTTTAAACAATGGCTTCAAAGGAGAAGGACCTTACTCTCAGTATAACTCGTTTGAGGAAAGCTATAAAGCAAAAGTATAAACAGTTCAGAGAAGGAACTCTGGCCACAGACGTATTTCTAGAAAAACAGTACAAACCTATCCTGTCAGAGTTACGAAAAACAACAGGATTTGTAAAAACTGAACCGAAAACCGAACCAAAGCAAGAAGAAGAAGAGGAAAATGAAGATGAGGCAGCCGTACAGTTCACTCCGGACGTTATGTCAACCCCCAAAACACCTGCGTTCCTGCAGGACGATGATGTGCTTGAAGCAGGACCGTCGTCACCAGACGTCAGTGATATACTCAGCACGAAAGAAGGACAACTCTCAGCATCTGCATGGATACAGAACACGTTCTCCCATCCACTAACCATAAAGTACATGACAAGTATGATGAAGGATATGTCAGGTATAAACATAGTAAGATCGACAATACGTACGGACCACGCTACGACAACAATACGCTAATGGTAGGAGATAAGAAGTTATCATTTGGAGATGACGGTAGCATACTCGTAGGTGAACGGTCCTACAGACCTACACAGGGACTTTATGAATTGCTTTTTAATCGTCTGCCTGATGACAAACGTTACAACGTAAACGATATGAGAGCTTACAAGGATATATTGACACTGTTGTCTGCTCACAAGAGAAGTTACAATTATAAAAATCACGTGAACCGTAACGCTTCAACGAAATACAAAGTCATTATTTCTCAACTCTTCCCAAAGACCGGTAGCGGGTATAAGGATGTAGGAGCACCAGACCCTATCTACTATGATGACCCAAACGAACTGTGTGACAGACTCAGACTCCTCGTGTCCTCAGCAGAGACCGGTAACACGGGACATAGGAACGAAATAATAAACAGAAGAAGAAACTCAAAGAATCAAAGACTATATAAGGTGATGGTAACGCGAGATTCAGATCATTGATGAGATGACCGTCAATAAGTTTGGTCAGAGGCCGCAATCTCTGAAGAAGCAAGACATCCAGAGAGTTACGAATACTGTAAACAAAAAGCTAAAGAAAGATGTAAGAAGACTGTACTCTCAAATTGCAATCCTTCAGAATCAAGCGCTTATTCAGCAGAATCAAATAAACAGCTTACAAAATACAAATAAAGACGCTATAAGACGTCTAGCAGTTCAACTATTTCACTGGATCAATAAGATACACACTACCGTACCTCCAGCTCGCTTCCACGGCGTCTTAGATGTTGATGAAAACACATATATTGACTGGGATAAGATATTTATAAAGAGCAATGTACAGGAGGAGTCTTCATCACTTGCACAATGAGTGTTGACAAGTTTGGTCATACGGTCCGTGAAGGAAGTAAGAGAGGTCCGCCTGGACAAGGATTCAGTCTCACGGTCGACGGCAACTACGATATCAAAGGCAAGCGGTTATGTAACGTGGCCGACAGCCAGCAGAGTCTAGACGCTATAAACTTGCAGACCTGGAAAAATAATGTGGATAGCGCAGTCCTCAAGACTGTGTCTGACGTTTCGCTTGTATCCAAGAAAAATGTGATGGACGCTAAAGGTAACAGAATTAGCAACATAGGTGATGCTATCTCTGGACCGATGCTCTGACTCTTCGTCGTCTTGCTAGTGAGGTACCCTATAAGGACACGGACAGCAAATATTACAGGTTTGACAACTACAGATTGCGCATGATAGGTGCTCCCGCGGGGGATACAGATGCACTGACGCTAAAATATCTTAAAACGAACACTCTAAAAAGAAGTAGTGATGGTAATGTCTGGAAATGTGATAACAAAAGACTCGGATAGATGGCTGATCCTCTTCTCGCTGGCGACGGTGTAAACTTGCAGACCTTGGACATGAAATTAAAAGGCACCAAAACAGATATGACCCGGTCTATACTCAAGGCACTGCATGCGAATAAACTCGATGCCAGAAATAATAGACTACCTAACGTAGCTGACCCGACGAACGAAGCGGATGCCGTCAACTTGAGAACGCTAAATAAAAGAGCACTAAAGTTCGATACTGAGATAATAGACGCTAAAAAGAGAAGAATAATCAACTTGAGCGGTGGTGAGGGAATGGGTGACGCTGTGACTCTGTCACAACTACGTACCCTTACACCTATCAAGAGTATTACAGATTCTAACGTTACATTCGATAATTTCAGACTCTGAATGGTTGGATGGCCAGTCGAGCCTACGGACGCTACGACTAAACGATATGTAGATAGCCATATACCCCAAATGGGCAAAGACGGGCATTGGAGTTTTGGACATAAGCGTCTGAGCGAGATTGAAGAGCCTCTATACGAGGGTGAAGCTGTTAATCTCAAATACTTTCAAAAACACGCCATGAACAGAGCTGGACAAAGCTGGAACGCGAGTGCCCTTAAAGTCACCGATCTGGCAGATCCTACAGAAATGAGTGACGCGGTGACCGTGAATTACCTAGTGAGAGTACTGAGTAAAGGCTATTACGGAATGTACAAACTACTGGCTCCGCCGCTAGACGCTATACACGTAACCGATAAAGACGAGTGGATCAGGTTTAACATTGTCGACCCATACTTTAAAGACCCAGTGAGCAGGGTGAGATCGAAACCGTGATGGTTTTATTTATATGTGAGTTGCTGACATTTTACCGCCAGTTTACTTTAGAACCTGGCGAGATGAGGTTCTTGGTATTTATTCTATGTGTAGCACCTCTGATAGCTGCTAATAAAACTTTGTTGTACTTGGAGAGATACGGCTATCTCAATACCACACCTCAGAGCTATCCACAGACATTACACAGGCGGTCATTAGGTTTCAGGAGACGTTCGGCTTGAATGTGACCGGATATGTAAATGAGGAGACGACTAACTTAATGAACCAGCCCAGATGCGGCGATTCGGACGAATTAATAGCGTCTTTCACTGCAAACCCAAACTACGGATGGCGGAAAAACGATATTACCTGGTTTATGTACGGTAGTAATTATCAGTATGACCAACTGTGTCGGGATGCGTTCGCCCTATTCTCAAGACATTCCAACCTGACCTTCCGGCGGGACCCTATAAACCCCACAAACATTTTAAGTATCGCTCCCAGGAAACATCTTTTGTATTATCTACGGAAAAATTGCAGTAGAGAGTTTGATGGTAGGGGTGGTTTAGTGGGTCACGCCTTTCTCCCTATATTGGGGATGAACCAGACAGATGTTCATATGGACGGTGACGAAGATTGGGATTATACAATGAATCTACCTGCACCCGGAAAAGTTTCATTCTTTTTGGTTCTAATACACGAAATTGGACACGCTCTAGGCTTGCAACATTCATCACTTTCGTCGTCTATAATGTACCCTTTTTATTTTGTACCGCATGGTATTTCAAATCTTTACCAATATGATTTAGACAGAGATGATCAATTGGCAGTACAGTATATTTACGGACCACCTGTTACTCCATACACGTCCACCACTACAACTACAACTAGTAAAACAACAACCTCGAGCACCACTACCACTACTACCAGTACCACCACACCCACGTCAACCTCTACGTCCCCTACAATACCTACAGAGTTGGACATTTGTACATTGAGACATAGAATCAATACATTTTTGATTGTAAAAAATAGATTGTACGCATTTTACGGCAAGTATGTATGGGCTCTGAGTCTGAATCACGCGCTTAGAACACGTGAGGAGTTTACCAATCCTCTAATAATCACCGATTGGTTGCCGTTTTTGTCGACACATTTTACAAACATTTCGGCTGTGTACCAGAGACCGAACGGAGAGGTGGCTTTGTTTGTGGACAAGACATTGTACATGATTGAGTATCCGTCACTCGTACTTTTGAGACAGAAAAGAATTGATACAATCTTACACTCCAGAATAAATAAAGTGAACGCAGCTTTGAACGGTAATACAGGTAGGACCTTTATTTTTACCGATGACAAATTTGTTGTAGAACTTAACGAATGCACTCTCAGAGGCACTATGTTGGGTATGACCAGTAGCGTGTTGCCAGGAGTCCCTGATGGAATTAGAGGAGGTTTCAGATATATAAACGGTCGTCTGTACTTTATAACAGACAGTCACGTTCTGGAGTACGACGAGTTTACAGGAGTGGTTACAAGATCCGAGGCGGATATCTTTGACGTACTGCAGATCACATGTGTTAGGGAGACCTTGCTCAGGCAACTCTATAACGTATTACAGTATATAAGGGAATAAAATGGGAAAGCACAAAGTAAAGCCAAAACAGATTGAAACGAACCGTCAAGCGAGGAAGAGGTCTGGTTTCGAGCGCTTTGCAAAACGCCGGATCGGTCGCTGGAAATCTTTTGAACCGTGCAATTGACGCTCTACCTGTCGAACTCCATCTACCTGGTGGGTACCGATACTGTGGTCCAGGTACGAAATTAGGGGTGAGATTGGCAAGGGGTGATAAGGGTATAAATCCCTTGGACGAATATTGAAAAATCACGATATAGCGTACTCAAAATACAAGGATTCCGAACACCGAAGAGAAGCCGACAAAGAATTGGCCAAAAGAGCTTGGGAAAGAGTCAAATCAGCAGGCGTAAGTATTGGGGAAAGAGCCGCAGCCTTAGCTGTAACAGGAGCCATGAAGACCAAAACAGCCCTCGGTGGAGGGAAGAGGCGGAAGAGCAAGCGAGGGAAGCCCAAACGTAAAGGTCAGGGTATTTACCTCAAGCCGTATCCAAAGAGAGGCGATGGGGTAAGAAAGAAGAGGAGGTTTTGCAATAAAAAAACGTCGATACCAGTAAAGCCGTTATCAAATTACGAGCTAGTACACTACGCGAAACTACTTAATATTCCGAATTTCCGAATTTTAAATTGTGGAGTTTATATGAGAGACGCTCTACCCAAACGCCCACGATCGTATGAATCGGCCATAATTAATCTGGATAGCTCGACCGGTGAAGGTACACATTGGGTGTGTTACAGGAAGTTAGGTAACAGAGTATACTACTTTGACAGTTTTGGTAACCTAAGACCACCAATAGAGCTTATATCATACCTAGAACCAGACGTTAACGTACGGTATAATTACGAGAGAAGACAGAGTGAGGGCTCAGTAGTCTGCGGACACTTGTGTTTAAAGTTTCTCAGCAGTAATGTCTTCACTTAGCGGTCCTGCTCCACAGGTATCATGCGAGGTATTTCCTCCAATAGACGTGAGCGACGGTGATTACGAAATTGGTCTAGTTGACCTATCCACATACTATACGATTCCAAATATTGAAACGGGAATAAACGATATGTTTTATTACGGTGACAATAAACAAATCAAGATAGCAGAGGGGTCGTACGAAATTGAAAATATCGAAGAATACATCAAATCCCATTTAGGCGCGGATGTGACATTTAGTCTGAAAGGAAACAATAATACGCTAAAATCCGAAATCACTTGTAATAAAATCATACACTTTGACAGAGAACAGACAATCGCTCCCCTACTTGGGTTCAGTAAAAAACCACTTGAGCCAGGCAGGGTACACACATCCGATGTCCCCATAAACATAATGAATGTAAATACTATACGTGTTGAGTGTAATATTGCCCGAGGATCCTTTCAAAACGGTGTAGATGGGCATGTACTGCACGAGTTCTATCCTGAAGTGGCCCCAGGCTATAAAATAGTTGAGAAACCTGCCAATGCAATCTATTTACCAGTGAACGTTCGTAGAGTGAACAACATTTCCGTAACACTCAAGGACCAGGACGGCAGATTGATTAATTTCCGTGACGAGATAGTCTCACTACGCTTGCATATAAGAAAACGATAATGGGTCTAGTATTTAGAGAGTTGCCGAGTCACACACTGATCAGTAATCACCGAAAGGTGGCAACGTTAACATCAAAGAAAGTAAAGTTTCTAATGTCTCTAGGCTTTAAGTATGGCGCTTCTATCGATAGAGTCCGGAGCAATGTACGATGAAGTCGTAACGGGGTGGGAATTTCATACCCATAAACCGTACGCCTCGTCTACGTTTAATAATAACGATGAAATCAGAATACCGATTAGTCAGCAAGACATAATCACAGCACCGTTCGAAAGCTTCATACATATTAAAGGGACGCTGCAGGCTAAAAAAGGTGACGGCAGTACTTGCAATGTAAATCTAGTGAACAACTCAATGGCACATTTATTTGATGAGATTCGTTACAAGTTGAACGGTCAAGTAATCGATAAAACACGCAGTGTCGGCATAACTACGACGATAAAAGGACTGGTATCTTTTAAGGAAAATGAAAAAATGAGACTGGCTAACGGAGGGTGGCTCGGGGCGAATAAATCCGCAGACGCTGTTAAAGAGTTCAATTACGCCGTTCCCGTTAGGACATTGATGGGATTTTTCGAAGATTACAAAAAGGTAGTGGTTAACAGTAAACAAGAGTTGGTTCTTCTGAGATCCGCCTCTGATAACAATGCTGTAATTTCAGCTGATGCTGCTACTGTTGATCTTGATATAACTGACTTGTACTGGAGGGTTCCTTACATTACAATATCAGACAGCCACAGATTAAAGCTGTTGCGTATGTTCGAGAAAGATACACTGATTCACCTTCCGTTTCGTTCATGGGAAATTCACGAGTACCCCAGTTTACCGCTGACAACACGTCATAGTTGGACAATAAAAACGAGTACCCAAATTGAAAAACCTCGTTACGTGATTTTAGGTTTCCAGACTGGAAGGAAGAACAATTTGAAAAAAGACGCTTCCAGCTTTGATCACTGCGATCTACTCAATATCAAACTGTTTCTGAATTCTCAGTACTTCTCGTACGATAACATCCATGGTGACCTACGCATTTTCTACGACATGTTTACCAGATTCCAGAGCTCATACTACCAGATACAGGTTGCCCCTACAGTCGATTTCAACACGTTTAAAAGTAACGTAACCTCTCTATGTTATTGACTGCTCCAAGCAGAATGATTCAATAAAAACTGGCCCTGTAGACGTGCGTCTGGAGTTTGAGACTAAAAACGCTATTGCTGCAAACACTGCGGCTTACTGCTTAGTACTATATGACTCACACCTGGCATACACTCTGCTCACGGGTAACGTTAAGCGGATGGTGTAGGAGCGGTGGTGGGGTAAACCCTTATAAGTAGCTAAATTTTGTACGTGTGTCTCATTCTGTGTCATGGAGAAGCTAAACAGTTTTCTAAACGAGCCTGACTCGGTCGAGGCGACTCGATACCTAACATTAAAGAACGAACTACTCTACAAGGTCGAGGGTATGCGAAGACTCTTTGCTCGCTTTAGACCTACAGTTAGAGTGCCCAGTGACTCTTATAGATACGGCCATTTCAAGGAATGCGCGTGGGCACGGCCCGACGCTACGTCAGGTCCTGACACTTGTCAGTGTCACTATATGGATTCATACATTAGGGGTTCGATTACGATTTTGGATCAGTTAGCTGAAATGAACGATCCGTTTCTTTCGAGATTACAGGTCCTACTTGAACCCTTCCGTGATACCGCAACACAGGGGCTGTATTGTTAGGGTGGGGGTAATTGTATAAATTGAGGGTTCCTGATGCTAGACGTTCATTAGCTCAATTATGTCTGACCGGGAGTGGCCTAAATAGTGTACCGTAACTATTCGACTGCTTAAAGATAACGTAACCGTTAGCACTAATAAGTTAGATGTAGAAGAGGGTGAGTCTGATTATGGACATGATTACCATGTAAGCAAACTCCCAGAGTTTGAAGCATTTAGGATCATATTTGAGAGATATGAACCTGTTAGTGACAGATACAATGAGATTGTTCTTGAGGATTTTGCTAATGTAATATTCAAGAAAGGGGATCGCTCTGTTGGCCAACTAAGCATTAATGTGAAAGAGTGGAATCTGTTCCACTCTAAAATATTTTACGTCAAGGATTTTCCCGCCTTTGACGGTTTCGTGTTGGCATATCTACAACACACTATTGATGATGATTTAGAGTACTGCATGTATTGTAGCGATTACACATACGAGACCCGTTACAATTAGAAACTTTAAATCTAACCGTATTTCCTAGCCCTCCTATTGGTCAAATTAATCTCGTCTTCTCATTGGTCGAAATTCTCCTGTCTAAAAGTAAAATTTGAGAATTTACGTCAGACGTTGAGATGGAGTCGCAGACTATGGACGTGGAACCCACGCGGATTCCAAAACGTAAAGAGCGTATCAATGCGTTAACCGGGGTTTTTCTTAAATCTGTCTACTTTTTGGATAGTGATCTTTCAAAATGCGTAATTGTAGGGTTTGTTAAGAATCGGAGTGACTCTCTCGGGGTTCTCTTTAAGGGTAAAAAGGGATGCGTTTATTGGTCACATGATGTGTTTAATCAAATCACTCCTCATTTGAAATTCCATAACCCTGGCTCTGGAGAATAAAACCAAATTTTATATTAAATCGGACACGGAGGAGGATATCAAGGTCACAAATGTTTTTGGACGTATGCACGTGTTTCTCTTTGACGGGGAGCATACTTTAACACTTAACGAGGCCGAATGGACTCAGTTTACAAACAGCCTTCCTCTGATGTACATTGCTCTCAGAGACAATTTTATTATCGAAGAGTCTGTACGGTTTACCATTCACGCACTAGCATCAGGGTTGGTAGAGGAGGACGTATTTGCAAAAGCAGATAGTCAGGGACTCCTCTGCTCCACAGCTCATAAATTAGCTCTTGAAGTGGCCTTGTACAAACGTTGGCCAAATGGATGTGGCGGTAGTTGAGTTTCACGCATTTTAAAGATAATGACAATCGATTTATTGTAAAAGAGTTTGTAATAATCAGTCATCTCTTTCGTGCACACATGGTATTCAAGCCTTTTCCTTACGATAAAGGGGAGTTAAATTCGAAAATGGCCAGGACCGCTCGGTGGCTTGGAGCGCCACTTTCACAATATCAAGTGGGAGGAGAGTGGTATCCGGTACGAGCTAAGGGATTACTACGAGCTCTGTGTAAAACCCTTTGCCGTGATTTACACGCGCGGGTTGGAGAAGGCAGAGTTCTTGAGAAAGTTTCACGGTGATGTCCGTGAACTGGACGATATAGTGTGCGAGGAGGCCGGCAATCCGTGTAGCTGTAAAACAACACACAGGTTTGCTTGCTCGTTGCCACAACATACGTCAACCGAGGATCCCAATGTGAAATGCGCAATGATTGCAGCAAAGTGCCGTTTCGAGATCCTTAACAAACAGCTGCACAATACCAACGCTTATTAGTATCGGCGAGTGATTAGTAAAGGGGCGGAGGGGTTCGGCATTTAGTTGAGAATCCCGACGTGTTGGCTTGAAAGGACTCGCCGACGAGTCACATTGAAAGGCTTCACCGAGTAAAGTGACTTTTGACTGTAGTTTAGATACTAAAAAAGGCTCTAGAGCGGGGTGAGTGATTGGTAAGCTCCTAAGGCTGGCGTAAAACCTGTAAGTCCTGGGGCTCTTTACTGCTCTTACGGCAGGCCTAAACTCCGTAAGACCGGGAGCAGTTGTGGATGTGTGTGTGTGACAGATACCTCTATGGCAGGCCTAAACTCCGTAAGTCCAGGGGTATGTACCTCGCTCTAGATGCTGTAAAAAATAAAAAAATAAAAAAATATAAAATTCTCCGGTAAGTTTTTGAGTCACATTGAAAGGCTTCACCGAGTAAAGTGGCTATTAAAACTTACAGGAGGCAAAAATATGTTGAGGAGCGATACATTGTAATGGAGTGAATCGCTATCGTGTACAGCGGTGGTTGGGGCTGTACACAAATACTGGTCACATTGAAAGGCTTCACCGAGTAAAGTGATTAGTAAAGTGAAAGAGTGAGAATAGGCCTACTGGGGAAAACTCACTATAATCAAAAACGCACTGGGACCCCTACGGCCTAGCCATTCTGGCTTACCGTGGTTTGGAAACGTGGGTCACAAATTGCAGTTAATGCGGTGCAAGTGCGAGTCTCGGTGGGGGAGGGGCGTCCGCGCATAAAAGCGCGGTGCATCGACTGCAGCTGCACTTGCTGTGATAGCTTTGCTATGTCTGTGGCAACTAGTTTTACCGTTTTCGCCATGTTGCTGTTGGTGGTGGCTGGCAACGATCTCGAGGTAATTATTGTTTTGATTACTTATTGTTCTCTCGAGTTGTCCCTCAACACTGTTTCTAACTTGTAAAGTGTTTTTTTATTTTAGGAACAACCATCCACTTCAAACGGTTTGCGTAGGAGTCAACCGATCCCTGTGCCCGGGGCTATCCGGGATCGATACTTTACTACGGACAGCGGGTCTATAGTCCATCTGAATATGGTTAGCTCACATTTCAATGTTCTAATTTTTACTCCTTAGGTGTGTGGCAGCTTTTTTAACTTTATTGTTCTCTTTTTTCAGAATAATGGTGATGATCGGGCTACACTCCCTGTCCTTCAGCGTGAGGTGACCAGGGTCAGTACACTATTGTTACCGTTGCATTGTACTAATTATGCATTGCTGCAGTCTCTATAATCGAACTCTATTTCAGAACGAGTACGAGGCCCAGATCCAGAGGATGTTCAGATCTGGGCAATGGGTGACCACTCGACGCGGCCGACTGCATGTCATAAGCGCCGGTATTGAAGAGGTGATTACCATTATCCTATTTTCCATTCGTGCAGTATTAACTATAGACCTGTCTACTAATGTGTATTTATCCCGCAAACCGGTGGCGGGACCCGCAATGTATTAATTCACTTGTGCTTTAGGATGAGTCTCAACCATCGACTCTCGGGTGGACCGGTGATGCTAACCCAAACATCACTCTCCCTCTGACATCTCTGAGGAGAAGCTAATCGCTGCTGCCGATAGGGCTATAGCCGAGGCGTCGACTTTTCCCGACGAGGCGACTCAAAGGGTGGTGATGGAGGAATCTAATTCCAGCTCAGATGAGGCGATTTCGGTTAGTATATAGGGCAATGCATTCATATTACATTGCAGGTTTCGCTCTGTTTACAGAATCAAAACATGGATATTTTTTGTTGACAGTTGAGTACTTCTTGGGACTTCCGACGCAAACCCCTCGACCCGGAGACAGTCCTCTGAGGATCTCTCTCAGTTCTATCGGAGGTTGAATCAGTCTACTCCACCAACAGTCTCGCCCATCAGTAGTGGCTCCTTCCACTCTGGTTTCTCCCCCGACCCCACCTCACAGGAGTCCCTCATATCCATGGAAGTGGCTGTCGGCTCGCCACCCCTGCTCTCACCATCTGCAGTACGTTTCATTCCCTACATTATCCATGCCACTACGTAGTGTTTCATCTGTTTAATTCGTTACCTATGTTACAGGACAGAGATCCCCAATGGGAGGCAATGAGGGCGGTGTCAAGGTCCTTGAGTATAGTCACTCAGGTGCAGGGCATCGGTGAGGGGGCCGTCTACGACACCGAACCGTGGATGGTGCGGAGACCCGAGGAGGAGGAGTTCCGTGCCGTCGCTCCAGCCGCTTGGGAGGAAACCCGCGAACGGTGGATGGTGCGGAGACCCGTGGAGGAGTTCCGTGCCGTCGCTCCAGCCGCTTGGGAGGAAATCCGCGAGGATGCTCGCGGATTTCCTATACGAGACGGCTACCCGCATGGAGGAGGACTCCCGACGTAGAAACACCGCTGCGCCGTCCAACGAATCAACCCCTGCCACTCAACCCCGCGAAGTGTCCTGCCCCGTTTGCTTTGCGAATCTACCAACAATCGCTCTTCGACTGTGTGGGCATACACTCTGTGGTCCATGCTCCAACAGAGTGGGGGATAGATGCCCCACGTGCCGTGAGCTGATTGTGGGAAGATTCACAATATATCTCCCCAGGTAGAGTTCTACCTCTATCTTAATTATTAAGCTTCTTCAATTGGCTTCACATTCAAAATTTATATTCCAAATTTAATTTTCAAGGGACGGGACATTATCCAGTCGTAGGATGTCTACCAGCTCTCTGGACCGATTCTTATACTGGATAATGTTTAACCTGGGTACTATACGTAGTGCGGATGTTCCGAAACCACATCCAGGCCCACATCGACTCAATCATCACACAATAAGGTACGATTCGTCTTTATTTCTCTTGTTTAGTTTACTTTCCCGCCAATTTCACATTTGAGGTTATGTTCCCCTGTTCCCGCCAACTGGGCGCAGCCATATTGGATACGCGGGAAACCAAGAAAGTGAGGTTAGGTTCCCCTGTTCCCGCCAATTCATGGGCGCAGCCATATTGAATACGCGGGAAACCAAGAAAGTGAGGTTAGGTTCCCCTGTTCCCGCCAATTTTTTCCCGCCCATGAGCGCAGCCATATTGGAATTCCCTCCGTCCCTCGTTTCTCCTTCACCGGACCCAACAAATCACCAATTTTACCGAAAAACACCGATTTTGACACCCCATAAATCACCGATTTTACCGAAAAATACCGATTTTGACACCCCAAATCACCCCAAAACACTAGGATAAGAGTGTGAGCAGGGAATTTCTCCCGCACATGAAGGGATTTCTCTAGCAAATGAGGAAATTTTCTCCCTCCCATAAGAGCCCATGTTAGCGCCAAAGGGGCGCGAGGTCTACTAGTAATCAAAATATGTACAAGTACAAAAAGTGTTTTGATACTGTTTATTGGGATTGAAAATTAACTTTTTAAGAGGTTAGTTTGAAGTAAAAGGTAATTGCAATTTAGTGTAATATCAGAAACATTTGCTTCATTACGAAAGTATTATTTATCATTTTAGTACATGATTGGGAGGGCAAATTCATTTTCCAGGATAATTTTGACAAAAACATAATTAAACTTTAAACTCAAAAGCTTATAAGTGAATTCTCCAAAATCATTAGCAGTCCCAAACTATTAATTTGTATTAAAAAGTTATACAATATTATTATAACATAAACAAAGTTCACAGCGACACGTGAACTGGAGATTTTATATTAAAATGAAACTGTGTATAATATACTACTATAAAACATATTTCCACTCGGTGTTTCTAACCCAACACATAAATGTTTCAGGACTCTGGTCGATACGTCCGATTGCAATTACAAAACTCTAAACCGAAACCAATGTCCGGACCAATACTTGTTCCCAGTTTCCAAACTCTTGTAAACACAAAACCAACCGTGCACTCTACATTAATTAACGCGTTAAGTAACAGATTCATTAATTAAATGCTTATTTAAAGATAGAATGGGAGTTAGTTAATAATGACAAATAGCTTATGATTTTTTAAAGAGCTTTCGATGTTCTATAAAGATGTTGCGTTGGATTTTTTATTATTATTTTAAACGCTTCTTATTCATAGGCCTTTAAAGTTGCTTTTCTAAAGACATGAATATATATATATATTACATTTACATTACATTACATTTGTATAAATGGCAATAGCCTTATTTAATTTGAATAAAACATTGAATCGCAAAAAGTACTTGATCCGCCGGGACTCGAACTCGGATCTCTCACTTGCCGGGTGAATGAGCTACCATTACACCACAGAGCCGTCACATTTTACGATTCAATTATTTTGTATTTGGCCGTATCTGTCACATATGCGTTTAAATAACCAAACTGACATATGATCGGAAGACCAAATACCTGTCAAATGACTTTTATTTACATAAAATTTATATAAATGGCAAACAGCCTTATTTAATTTCAATAAACATTGAATCCCAAAAAAGTACTTACTCCGCCGGGACTCGAACCCGGATCTCTAACTTTGCCGGGTGAATGTGCTACCATTACACCACAGAGCCCTCACATTTTACGACTTAATTATTTTGTATTTGGCCGTATCTGTCACATATGCGTTTAAATAACCAAACTAACATATGATGTATATTCATACACACACACACACACTCACACATATATTTATGAATATACATATATATATATATATTACACATAACCTACATACTACAAAAATTACAGAATCTTAAGTAATATTTTCTGTCATACTTAAATTATGCCTGAGAAAAGTAAGGATATGAATATTTAACTTAATTATATGAATATTCTAAAAGAATTATGATATATGTTTCATATATAACATACAATTTCCTTGTGTTTAGTTTATTATAATTTTCGGTTTTTATAGTATATTTCATTTATTTTATTTTCCATCTAATTTAAAATTATATCATCCTTCAGTCAGTGATGTTAGTCATAAAATTCATATCCTCAAACTCCTTATTATGTGGTTCGGTTCCTACGATTAACAGGTTTTTTATCACTTCTCGTCACAGGAATGTACTGATACTGGTTATTATATTCCAAGAAACAAACACTCTTCAAATACAATGTGCCGAGGGATAATACGATTTAGGACATTTTCCATTCTTATATGATGCAAAAATTAAAACAGGTATTATATACTACAACTGTAACACTGTTGACATCTAATCTCGCTAAACTTTCTCTGAATATTTCCATCTTACATAATATGTTAAAAATGCCCATGATTTTGAAACAATCGATGCCAACTCACTCTTTCGTTGCCTTAAAGTTTCGTTATTGACGGTTGATGATTTGAAGGATAAAGGATTTGGACCATCATTATGTTACGAAAATAAGTTTACTGCGTTTCGAGGATTTATTATTTATTCCCTTCTTTTGCTGTAAACAATCGATAAGTTTAAGCAAAAAAATATTTGGTTAAAGTATATCGATGGACTCATCAATGTCTAACTAACAACAGAAAGTGTTAACAAAATACCGAGCTAGAACCTGTTAGTAAATTAATCAGCTTAAAGATAAACTACAACATTGCAAAAAAAACAGAACATCCTTTACATACACACAAAAAAGGGTGAGGGACTTGTGAACATTAATATATCTACTTTATATCGCACGTCTGCTCAAACCAAATACATAATTGCACGGCTTGGGTTTGGCAAGGTGTAAAGGGGTAGTAAGTGCACAAAAAAGGTAAGGCTGAAGGGTAGAAGGACAGTAGCGATATTCTCGCCAGTCTCTCGCGATTTTTGAAGTGTTATGGTTTATATTCATATTCACTAAGTTGTATATACTTAGTATTTTAGTTGTACCAAATATTTACTGTTATTATTTAGTGAGTTCATTAAAATACTGTTATTATTTAAACCAAATTAATAGGATGGATTCCAATCTTTGAAACGCAGTGTAGTATTTTTTAACATTATGATGGCAAATGTCCGAAATTCTATTACCATTTTGCTTCCTTAATTCACAACCCATATAAAAATAATTTTCTAAGGCACATTTCTACAATTTTAGACATTGAAAATCAGTACAAAACTTTCTTGTGTGAAACAAACCTAACACTACATTTCTAGCCACGCAGTTAACAACAGTGTTCAGCCATGTGTGTGTAAATCACCGATATCAATTAACTTGTCCGACGTGGTTTTCCTCCAACCGACAAAGTGTACTTTTGTATTGCAGTTGTTTGATGAATGTGTACACTGGACGATATACCATTCCATTAGCAATTTTGTTCTAAACAAACTGTTTACCGACGAACGTTGAGAACGTATCGAGCTGGCCTGTTCACTTAGCAATATTTAAACTAGTATTTCCTAGGATAGCACTTGTTGAAAGAGAGCTTACCTTTCAGACCCCCTGTTAGTAAAGTAGATGCAGGTGAAACTGGGGCGAAATATGGTAATGTAATCAAAGCCGTATTCAGCAGCCAGATTTCAGCTGAGTCGAGATCAATGCTCAGTCAAGTCACGAATTCTCACTTCCTCAGCACTCTAAAATTCATTTAAACTAAAAACACTATCTGACGAATTTTAAACAATAATTTTCTGCGATAGTTGAGGTGCCAATCACATGCAACAATAGAATACATTTTATAAGTACAAAAGTATTATGACTTGTATAATGTTTTTTAAAATTCATTCTATTGTTTGCTTTTAGCTATACATTAGATATCACTGTCTTTCTCTTATTCCTTACAAAACCACTAGCCTTCAACGCTTTCATTTTAATATCTTTAATTAAAACAAGATGCCATCATATTTACGGTGTCTTACCAGGCTTACTGCATTTCATAAATAGTTTCTCGTTAAAATAGCAATAAATAAACTGAGAACAGTCATATGAGGTATAAATGTTCATTTCAATTCAACTTACTAAATCGGTGACAAGATTTTAACGCATTCTTGCGTTGTAGTACTCTCTTTAGCTTACCGAAACTTTTTACTATCTGAATACTGCTATGAAACCTAACTTGATGAACATAAATTTAAATTTATCATTTGGAAATATATATTAAGAAATATTCCGTCTGCACTATTTTAAATTTACGTCAAAGTCCGATGTAATTATAATAAAATTAACAAACTAAACATACAATATAAGTATTTTGCAAAGACATAGACCAAATGTATGAAAGCCAATTCATAGAACTTATTTACAAAGATAGTAAATTTATTTCGAACATATTACTGTTTCTTCAATAAAACTTAGTGATTATAAAACTTTTTAAACAGTCGCTGAAACATTGATACAGATTCTTAATACACTAAATTTATATTACAAGAGTTTTACTAACTGCAACCATTTATATTGCCAACAACAATAGAAAATACGAGAATACTCCAATGCTAACAGTGCTGCTTGCAATAAGATACACGAATAATTAACTTAACAAAAAATTTAAATTCTGAGTTAACTTTAAACTGAGTAGCAGATTAAAATCATGAAATCTATAAATGTTTTAAAAAAACCCATTGTTTCTGTTATTAACAAAGCTATATAGTTTGTTATTATTATAACTGTAATTAAACTTTCGATTACTGGAACACATAACTACATTGTTACTTGCAATTAACTGAAACTACTGGAGTTTGTACGCAAGTCGATTATCAGTAATTAATTGAATTTTGAATCGTAATGGCACAGCTGCCATTTAACTGACTTGAATTCAATTGAATCTTAGAAAATTTGTATTACTGTGTCCAGTAAGAGATTCTTTCTATTCTAGCTATTTCAATGGTCAGATCAAACGTAGAAAAAATATGATTTAAGATATAATACAAACTGTTATTATACATTAAGTGAAATGCCCTTTTCAGTTTTAAACTTTAGACATTATAAAACATACATATCTTATGACCGAACCAGCAATGCAAATAGCAAAGCTTCACAATAATATTATTTTAGAGCACTATTCGTCAGCTGATGTGTATTCAATATCATCTTGTCCAGATTTAAGGCAGTTCTCTCCACCTGTCAGTGACAGTAGCTAAAACACGACTTGTAACAGCTGATGATATAATAGTGAACTCAAATAGAACTGACGGGTAATAAGCTTTGAGCAGATGAGCTGATCATTCTTTACAATATGTCTTACACTGTCTCTATTTTCCATGCCTCATCTTGTCTCCCTAGTTTACCTATTTGAGTTTACAAAATATGTTGCTCTAGAACTGAGGATAGTTAAAG
Source organism: Homalodisca vitripennis (assembly GCF_021130785.1). Classification (NCBI taxonomy): domain Eukaryota; kingdom Metazoa; phylum Arthropoda; class Insecta; order Hemiptera; family Cicadellidae; genus Homalodisca; species Homalodisca vitripennis. Next base: position 55,986 of record NW_025778297.1, read on the forward strand.
TATACTGAATGGTTCTCCTCAATACCCAATTTATGCCGTCTGAGGAATCAAGGAAAAACAGTATTTACATGTATCTGAAAACTTTATGTTTAAAATAAAACAAGAACAAATTTTTCATACCAAGTAATAATAATTTCCAAAATAATACCAAACACAAACACATCGTACAGTACATACCTGTAGTCCCAATGAAAACCTGTTTGGACAATTGGTTTACTACTCTTGTATTTACAATTTTGTAAATAATATTTAGGATTTTCCGAATGTTTCCATCAAGCCTGAGCAGGTCCAGAACATTGCTACTAGAAGCTGCTAGGCTGCAACTTAAGCAGACCTTGGTTTTATCAGTATTCGACTACTGTTATCCTGCCTATAGGAGCAGCATATCAAGAGGCGATATGGATAGAATTCTGAATTGCAGAACTCGGCAATCAGGTTCATTTCAACTTCCATATTCATGATCATGTTTTTCCTTTTCGTTATTACTTCTCAAACGCTCCCTATGAAAGAAAGTAGTATGTAAATTTTTGACATGCTGCATGATTCACTAGGTACTCATGATTGGAGCCACAGTACCTAGTCGAGAGGATCTTGTATCGTGGGGGCGGTTTCTGAAAACGAAGCACCCACCAGGATGGAAAGCTTAACTTCTCGTATTTCGGCTCCAATTTGTTTTAATGGCCTTCTTGAACACACCAGGAATGCTGTATCTTGTGTTTAGTTTTAAAACTAAGCTCTGGATATGATTAGGTACAACATTTTCTAGATTAGGTCTAGATTAATCCATGTATTGTTGTAGTGATATTGTGTGTGTGTGTTTTATCGTTTATATCATAAATAGATCTTGATTTTACAATAGTATATTTTCAAAAAAGTTATGTATCGTATTGAAATATGCTCGCAGAATAATAAAGCATTGTTTATTTATTAACTACTTTAAAAATAAGTTATACAAAAGGTAAAGTTTGCCAAACTTTCGAAAATATTTGTCATAGTTATTATAGACACCCATGTCTAGGTTTGGTAAAATACGTTTTTAAAACACTTTTGGTGCACTAGCATTGAATGGGCATCAAATCATTGGTGAACGTTGAGAAGAATAATATTTAGATATAAGTTCTACAACTCGAATGAGTTTTGCTTTAATATTTTACGTAATTTTAAAATTAACAGAGAAAATAGATTTTATTGGTCTTTTGCAATCTGTGTAAAAGATTACGTAGCATTTGGGTTCACAATTAAAAACACAATTCAAGGTATCACTATTTACACACGTTATAACTCACTACAGCACTGTTCATTTTCTGTGGCTAGCTCAAGGTGCAGGGGGAATACGTCGCTTATCGGTTGTCATATTCGAATTACCGTTCTGTAATCGAATTACCGTTCTATAATCAGACCTGAAGGAGTGTGGAGTCTATGAGAGAGTCTGAAGAAACTACTTGAGTGGTATCAGTTATGAGAATTAAAATAGGGCAAATTAATGTTGGAAGAAGACTAAAGTGGTCGGAAAGGAGTTAGAAAAACAAGTGGCTGGAAAAGGTTTTGGACATTATATGCATACATGAACCATACACGGTGAGAGGCAAGGCAAATTTTGGCGGAGGAGAGATGATATATCAAGATGAGAGAGAAGGAGTGACAAAAGCTGCCATAGTGGTAAGAAGCAGGACATTGGAAGTGTTGATGAACCGGGGTGAAACGGAAAAAGATTGTATAAATATAAATGTGGAAGATGGAGAGACAAAGGTGACAGTGGTAAGCCTTTACTGTAGTCCGGCAGAGAATATTGAAGAGAAATTGAGGAAGTTAGAAAGGATAAAGAGAGGAAGGAGAAAAATTATATGCTGTGCTGACATAAATGCGAAATCGGAGAAGTGGTTTAGTGGGAGGATTGATGAGAGAGGAGAAAAAGTGGAAGAATACATGGAAATGATGCAGATGGACAGCTGTAATAGAGAGATGGAATGGAGGACCTTTGAGGATAGTAGAGGGAGGGAGGAGCTCAAATATTGATATTACGATGGTAAAAAAATAACGTGATTGATTAGGTGAAAGTAGTATACTTTAGCCGTTCCTGGGACAAAGCACCCGAGACCGGTTCTGGGACAAACCGTGTGAGACCGAATCTGGGACAGAAAATTTTTAGAGAGCGACTAAGAGTGTGAGTACGGGTAGTCAGAACCGCGCCGCGCGAATCACCACGCATGTCATCGCTGTCCCGCCACCGCGCAGACACCACGCGTGTGTTTATTTACCACAATTTGTGAGTATGTATGTGTTTGTGATTTACTGATCAGATCTAAATAGACGATGTTGTTTACATGGTTGTTCTCGAGCAGTTGGTTGTTTTGGTCTACAAGTGTGATTGTGATCTGTTGAATCTTTCGTAAACCGCTCCGAAGAGGTATGTAGTGTTTTTCTTGAGGTGATTGAGATATTTTGTAGCCGTGTGGTACATTAGGGGAAAAGGAGTAGAGGATTGCTGTCTCCAAATGTTTGTGAGAGTGAACATCATGATTGACAAGACTGTTGTTGACAATATTGCAGTGTATCTCGATGACATCAACGGCTCTGAGATTCGGTGGATTCGATGCAATTACATTTTCATTTGAGTTGAAGTAAGACGATTCTTTTTGTAAGTTTGTTGCATCAGATTTTTCAAAACCTAAGAGATCACTAGCGGTTTTATCCAAGTAGAATTTAATTGGAGAATTAATTGATATTTTGTCACCATCTTTAAAGATCTTGAAATCATCAGAATTTATACTAAGATTCAACGATTTTATGTAATCTCTGAAACTCTTTTCAAGTTTTTCAATGGTCCAGTAACCACATTGAAGTATCAGTGGTTTCGGAATGAAATGTATTCCCAAGTCCCAAAAATAGACTTTTGCATGTTGCAACAAGTTGTATATATTGTTCTCAGAGTAAAATCCAACAAGAGCCATATAATACTCTGCGTTTGGATCCAAGTGGATGGGGTGTGTTCTAGATGGAGAGTCAGTACAGACTCAGTTCCAGTTAGTTTGAGTAATGGCATGATTGCAGTTTTTTATATACTTATAATTCTATACAAGTTTTAGATGAAGTTACTACCATCATGGAAGTCTTCAAAACCTCTTTCCATATATTTTTTATTTCGTTGTTGAATTTTTTCTGCATGATGTATATCTTGCCTTCTAATTCACTCAATTGAACTTTGACAACCACATCATATGGCTCCACTGCTTTGCTCACTTGACCAATTCTCTGGTGGTTTTTCAATAGGAAGCTGCCCCATATCTTTTCACCATTTACGGTACTAGTGGGGACAATCTCGATCGCATTTATTTTTTTTTTCCGATTTTACCAAATGCGATTCCAATAATTTCTTGACTTCGGATAAATCTTGTGAGACTTTTGATACATCACTTGCAAGCTCAATTATCTCGTCAGGAGAAGGGTCTGAATTGGGTTGAGTTGGTATTGATCCAATTTCAATTTCGTCTCCAAATCTGTTGAAAATAAAACCACGGTTTCCATACATTTTTATTGTTTCTTATATTACGAAGAATATGTTCCCAGTCCTCACCAGCTGAATCTCGTCGTAGAACCTCCAGGCACAGATGTCCACAGATAGGAGGATCGTCAAACCCCTGAATACGCTCTGAGTTATAAACCAACCCTTTTGGCCCCAAGTACCTGACTACTTCTATTGGAGGATTGACATCGCCATATGAATCAAAATAGAATTTCTTTTCACCACGTTTCACATAACACGTCCAGTGAGTACCACCAGATGAAAGGTCACCAAGATTTACAATACCACGTTCGATATTTGTAGGTTTGTCTGGAAGTAACTGTCGCATGAAAACACCTCTAAACTCATTAATGTTTAATATACCTGCTAATTTTTCTATTTCACCAAGAGACAGCGGGAAGATCTCTTTTTTTTATTCACAGACAACAATGCATCAAGCTTCCGACCAATACGTCGTTTCAACCCTCTACCCGTAGGATCTTTTTCAATAATGGTGTCTAACTCCTCATCGACTAAACTCTTTAACCAAGGTATAAATTTTTTCTCTCAGTAAAGGAGCCACCTTTCTTCTTATTAATGGAGAGATGAAACGTTTACCTCCAGGAACTGACGAATCCACCATTTCCATAATTTCCTTCAAAAACCCTCCTTGTTTATTAGATACGAGTTGGTTGTAACTTAGAAGCAATTGTAAACCTTTTTTGTTCTTAACGGCTCTAGAAACGGCTTTGTGTTGCTCTCCAGAAAGAAGTATACGATCACTTCCGTGAGACAGCTGTTCATTAGATAATCTGATTACTGTAGGTTTCCGTCTTTTGTACGCTGTACGAAGCTTACGTTTTTGAGCTTCGGATAGCCGAACTGTATAATTATGCTGACTTTCCATTCTATACGCTTTCTTATATACAAAACACTGACATGAAAACAATAATTGCCGCCTACTAATGAAAAAAAAACATTTTTTATTTTACTTTTTTTGTTTTTTGTTGTTTTTTTTATTTGTTTTTACAGGAATTTGATTATGTTTATGTTATGTTATGTTTATGTCATATGAGAAATGTGCCTCAGATACAACGATAACATATGCTGTGGTGCCGCTGCTCCCCTGTGGAGATGCAATAGCTTTTACAAAATCTAATTCAATCTGAATGTCACTTCGAGATCTGTCTGTTGTTGGTTGATGTAGATGTGTGTCAATTACAACCAAAGGTGAGTTATCAATAAATTCTTTCAGGTTTACTAACACGTTATTGTCTCCGAAGTTTATTTTTCGGAACCCTAGGTACTGATCGTACATGATCCTGTATATACCATTAGTAATATCAAAATTCTGCAATTCCTGAGGGTACCTTTCTCCATTAATTTTCACAGACACATTTTTGATGTTGCAGCTGTCAAATCTACTAGGATCTTTTGCCTGGGTGTTTGTTCTGTTTGTGTGAAGTGCGATTATAACAAATCTAGGATTGTACACATTTCTGTAAACACTTGTAATATCGAAGCTGAACGATGAACCGAACACCCCTCTTTTGTCGATGCATTGCCATTGAAAGAAGTTGTAGACTAAAGCATCCTTGTCACTCAAATGTTTCAAACCATCAATTAACTGGATTTTGGAAGTGCTGGTATAATCGACTATGGGGACTCGTAACACAAACGACTCTATCACAATTTTCCCATCACCAGGATCCGTTGCTGTGGACCCTGCCCCTTTCCAGTGGAAACAACGCATCATTATCTTCATTCCTAGTAAATGTGATTTCAAAACCTCCCTTGTACATCGGGTAACGTAGGTGGTCAAAGAACCCTAATCCTAAATGCCCAAGTGTGCCGAGTGCCTCAAACTTCCCACCTCCTGTAAACGATGATGAGAAACCACTACTTGAGAGCGTTTGTTTTTCAGTGTTACTGTAACTAACAATCCCCTTTATAGTGCTGGTGATGCCGGGGAGTTCTACTGTGTCGATCAATGTATTGTGTTTCCTCAGCTCTATTCTTGAAAACAAGAAGGCCGCGAAGTTGTCTACCAGTTTGACGGTAGAGTTAGTTTGATAATCAGATCCATCAGATTTTTGCACATACTTTCCTTGAATGTGGTACATTATGCGTGAATCATAAAATGCGTCTCCATGATCCAGTTTGAATGTTGTATTGTTGTTGGGTGCATTGAAGTTGAGCTCTGAAACTGGCATTGCAGTTCTATACTCACTTCTTGCTATACCGCTCGAAAATTCAATATACAGTTTCTCCATCACTGGTTTTACCACTGATCACTGTTCTAATATATCCTCTCTTATATATAGGGTAAAAAATATTTGCTTTCATTGCTTTATATATCTGATGGGTAGATACATCCTGAAGTTCCTAACCCCATACCGAGTTTACGTTTCAACCACATTCCTCCTGTTGTTGCTAGGCCGACCATACGCTCATTCAAGTCAGCATCATCTGAGGTAACCCTCTCCCAAGCTTTCTTTTGTAATATTTTGTCCGCCTCCCACCTGTCTTCTGTGTTTTTATGATCCCTATACCATATATCATGCTTCTTACAAGCTTCATCGAGGGGGTTAATTCCCTTATCTCCCCTAGCAAGTCTCTTGTCAAGCTGGGTGCCGGGCCCACAGTAGTTGTACGTATCAAGATTCCAGTTCTTGGGCGCATGTAACTCGAATGGTAACTTGTTAATGATGTCGTTCAAAAGCCCTTTACCTTCTATAACATGTTCAGGCAAAACAGACAAACATCTGACTAGGTACTTCAACCCTTTAGGTGTAGCAATTAGGTCTTCCATTTCATCGTGAAGGAAATCAACCACAGACAGTTTTTCATTATGAAAGTTGTTGTTCCCAGCTTCTTCCTGAGCTTGAATGTAGTGTAACCTGTCAATGAGGTCTTTGAAGTTCTTTATGTACCTATATTCGACCGGACTTTCATTGTAAACCTTTAACCCTGAACCAATTGTTGCCACTTTTCCATTCACCAACTCATCCCAAATAGGTTTTATCATATGTTTCCACTTTAGTCCTTGACTTGATTTGGGACGACCACTTTTGGGATTGTTTCTTTGGAAAAGCGAGTTTGTCCTCACCAATATGTCCTTGTAAGAGTTCCAGTCTTCATCGGTGTACAGATCCTTCTCTACTATATTGTTTTTCGTCAACAATCTCCAAAGACCCTCAGTCCCTTTGTATTTCTTTTGAGAGCTGACTAATATAATGTCATCATAATCAAATGTAATCGGTTCGGAACCGATCATCGGCTGCTCTAGATTTTCATCGTACCAAATACCAAACTGTTTGTCGTTGGATTTTTGAAGGTATCGGGCTCCTAGAGAACCAAGTGTTACTACTTTAGAATCCATCAACTGTTTCATCGATTGCTCTTGAGGTTGTACTTCTGGCTCATCATCGTAATCTACATCCTCAAACGTTCGACGATCTGATGCTTGAGGTTGAAATCTTACCAACTGTTTCATACGGTTTTGACTACGTATCTTTTGTGTTTCCAATTCTCTATGTTGTTGTTCCCTAATGGCTCTGGTGATTGGTTCGTACTTTTTCTCATTTTCACGAACATCTTCTAACTCTTTGAAATGGGTCTGAGCAAACTCACTTTGTAATTTCCGGTTTAACTCATCCAACTTTCTAGCTTTAGAAACAGTGAGCGGTCGATCATGTGTTATTGATATGTTACGATTGGCAGACGTCTCATTAGCATTTGATGATATAGTATTTTTGTTTGAGAAGTTTTTTAATTCATCCTGTTCAGCACGTTTGAACTTTGCAGCCAAGACACTCTGAATTTTTTCAAGTCGCCTTGCTTCTTTTGCGTCTAGTTTATTCGCCATGTTGTATACTTATAGTAATAGACACAGAGTTATTCTTCAAATCTTTCATTGAACGTCAAATTACGTTTATACTTAAACGTCAAATTACGTTTATGAACGTTAAATTACGTTTATACTTAAACGTCAAATTACGTTTATACTTGAACGTTAAATTACGTTTATACTTAAACGTCAAATTACGTTTATACTTGAACGTTAAATTACGTTTATACTTAAACGTCAAATTACGTTTATGAACGTTAAATTACGTTTATACTTAAACGTCAAATTACGTTTATACTTAAACGTCAAATTACGTTTATACTTAAACGTCAAATTACGTTTATACTTAAACGTCAAATTACGTTTATACTTAAACGTCAAATTACGTTTATACTTAAACGTCAAATTACGTTTATACTTAAACGTCAAATTACGTTTATACTTAAACGTCAAATTACGTTTATACTTAAACGTCAAATTACGTTTATACTTAAAAAACGTCAAATTACGTTTATACTTAAACGTCAAATTACGTTTATACTTAAACGTCAAATTACGTTTATACTTAAACGTCAAATTACGTTTATACTTAAACGTCAAATTACGTTTATACTTAAACGTCAAATTACGTTTATACTTAAAACGTCAAATTACGTTTATGAACGTTAAATTACGTTTATACTTAAACGTCAAATTACGTTTATACTTAAACGTCAAAGTACGTTTATGAACGTTAAATTACGTTTATACTTAAACGTCAAATTACGTTTATACTTAAACGTCAAATTACGTTTATACTTAAACGTCAAATTACGTTTATACTTAAACGTCAAATTACGTTTATACTTAAACGTCAAATTACGTTTATACTGGTACGTTTTACAACGAAGTATTATTCAACACTTAGTTTCCTTTTTAAATTGCACATATATTTCCTTTCTTGTGGTTTAGCTGTAGTATTAATAGATATGAATCCATGAGGTGTTTTCCAACACTCAAAACAGAGAGCCTCAAATTGGTTGAAAGTCATGTCAGAACCTACAAAGTCCTGGAACACTCTCTTTGTATAGTACTTGTTCATTGTAAACAGACACAACAGATTAACATTGTTTCGTATGACCTGCATATCAACCCGACCATAGCTCTGACTCAGGTAGACACAAGAAATCCCTTTATGACGTCCTCTAATGAAATAGTCTTTGATTTTAGTTTGCTCTTCTAGGAGGCAGTCATCGAATACCACAAGTGAGTTTGGTTTGCAGTCATCGATAGAAATAAAAAAAAAAGTAAAGTAAAGAATGTCTTATTTTACCAGGCGAGGTTAGTGCTAAGAAGCCCTCTCTAACACTTAACCTGGGGACCAACGGCTTAAAGGTGACTTCCGAACCAACACCAATGGTCGGGCAGGCGGGCCGCTTGCAAGGACAGGATCGCTCAGCGGTCACCTGTCCAAGCAGCAGCCACGCTCGGCGTTGCTTGATCTGGTTATCTTGCGATAACCGCCGTACCCACTACACTGCGCCATTGGCTTAGAGAATCTTGACAAGAAGAATAGAAAAACGCAATGTGTCTTCTAAGGTTTTTTTCTAATCTACTGTATTGTTCACGCAGATCTACATATGCAGGTTGTTCTATTGAACGACTAAACACGTATAGATTCTTGAACGGAACTCCATCTTTGTTGTAAATGAAATTCAATAACAAGTTCGTTTTACCACACCCAGACGGTCCTACAATAAGACACCGTAACGGTCTAGGTAAAAATTGGTCTTCGAATTTCTCTCTGCAATACACTTGAATTTCCATAGTATGTTCTCTTACATACATTTAAAATTTAACAGTTTTCGCATATTCTATGATGACCCCATGCTAGGGTTCGGATATTGTCTTCGAGTACGAAACGCTTGTCGTCCTTTGATGAAAATACCACTTTATGGTGTTCTACGCTGTAGAGATTGTGTGCTTGACTCCGAATTGTATTCATCGTTTTGTAGTGCTCGATGTTACTAAACAAACAGTCTTTATAGTTGCTAAAGGTAATTTCATTTTCAACTACAGCTTTTTTCACGCCCTTAGACCTCTTTATGTAATGGTTGTCTTCTATATTGCTCGCATACATCTTGGATCGTAGTCCTACAAACTCTCGCATGATTCGACCATTAAGTTCATCTTTCATTTTACCCAGAACTTTTTTGTTTACGTGGGGGAGCCCATATTGGTTGGGGTTGGGGTAGTCACTTGTATCAAATAATCCAATTATATGTTTCATGTCTTCGTAGAAGTTTTTAGTTTTGATGTCATATATCAGGGAATCGGTATCGGTGTACACCATTTTTATATTAGATCCATACTTCTCTTTCATTACATTGTAGTGGAAATCATACATCAGTGTCTTTGATATGTCTAGAATACTCATACCTACGTAAATAGGTTTATTTAACAAAAGTTTTTTCTTACTAAAATGTACAGCAACTAGGTTTTCTGTAAAGATGGTTCGACTCTTAAAGTTCGGTTTGCTAACCCATCTTTCCACTAATTTGGACTTAGTACCCAAACGAATGTCCACACGATTTCTCATATTTTTCCATAGTTTTTCCAAAAACTGAGTTGTTCATAAGTTTGAAAAAGTCTTTCTCAAAATCATTTTTCGCCTTTGTACGCTCCATGGTATTCAGATTAATGTACGGCTGCAACCAATTGCTTTGACTGAAACTAAGAACTCTATGAACATGTTTTAGTTTCATACCCAGACTCAAATAAAGCTTTAAATTTTTGTAGTGTACGACATACTTTTCTTTGCTGTAGAGAGTTGTCAGAAGCTTTGCCATTTTCGATCCTGGTGGGACTCTACGTTCTGGAGCGAGAGGTAGATCAGAGTGTACGTCGTGTAGTTCTTCAGGATATTCCAAATCAACTTCTAATATGTAGCCTGTGGGTGAATCGTCACTAACTTTCATTACATCGATGTCTGTACTGCTCCACTGAAAGTTTGCATATGGTAGTTTTACAGACATTGCCCACCCATACAGGTTGTTTGCATCCAAGTACATGAGGTAATTGTTTGGTTTCGATTTGTCGTAGTCTTTCATGTAGGGATTGTTTGCCTTCGCATATCGATGAGAACACTGTGAAATACCACCACGAATACCCTTTTCAACCATGAGTACCATATCGATGTCAGTCAATAGAGACAGTTCGACTTTTGTAATTTTCAGCATTGCGTTCCAAGCCAACCCAGGTGCTGTGAAATACCATGCAGGATCTAATTTGTATGTATTGAGACATACATCCCTGAAGTTTTCCATAACATCTGCAAGCAGCAAGACATCGGTTTCGTTATATAGCATTGTATATTCTTTCATGTTCTGGATGTTAAAGGCGGTCCATACATCGCACGCATGTTTGTAATCTTCATTTGTTATGTGTTGTTTATTCAGTCTATTGTAAAATTCTTCTTGACTAGGTAGTGATGTTTCACTATATTTTTCTATACTGTCCATGTAGTCGTAAGGGTACACTCCTTTTCGTAGCAATAAATTGAGGTCCTTACCATTGTAATATGTTGAGATGTGTTTGAATTGAGATCTAGTCAGATTCTTTGCCAACCTATCGAGACTTTGTGACATGAACTTGAATGAATCGATGAATCGTAGTTCAATTCCACCTTCCACACTGACCGTAAAGGAAATGTACCGCTCCTCGTTGTTGGGTATCAATGATATGCGATTTTCGAACTTACCAAACTCTTTAATGAATAGGTGAGTGTCGTAACCTGCTAAATTATGAATGAAAACAGGAATGAACCTAGGTGTTTTGAAATTGATGTTACACTTGTTGTGAGCTGCTCCTCTAAACAAACCCGTCAAATGGTTATGGTCTCTAACACGATCATCACCAAGATAATTTCCACATATATGACACGTAGTTGTAGATTCAAACATTTCCTGTTGCTCTTTTGTCATCAACTGCATGGGGACTATTGCTTCACTCTTGTAAAGTTCATTAATCCTTATCGACTCCTCAATCAATGATTTTACAAATACATGTGCAGCATCGTCTCCAAAGTATTTAATCGGTGGTTTGGAAAAGCCGTCCTCTGACACCCCATACATACAGAAAGAAATGGCATTATGTTTCTGATATTTGATAGTGAAACGACTGATGATTACCATTACAATCCACTTTACACGGTTGACATGTTGAAATAGGTGCTACACAGCATTCAAAGTCTGCGTAATACACAAAGGGCACTCTCATTGAGCAATTGAAATCTTTAAATCTAATTACAGTTCCTGGCTCTGGTAGTTCCAATTTCACAGCATCGTGTGTGTTACAGTCTTCTCTATGCTTGATGAGTAAATCCTCTCTCGTAAAGTGTTGCAAACACCTATTGCATATCCACATCTTATGTCCATTTCGTGAGATCTGTGAACTAACCAAACGAGACATATCTTTGATCCAGCAGTAGTGAGTGTTTGTTTTTTCTCTGATAAACAGTAGATTAACATGTTTTTCCATCTCGTTATCAGTTATTCTCAGCGGGAATATATCGAACTTGTCATCATAAGCATAGACATTAACAGAAATGCCACTACGTCTTTCAAACTTTGCTATATCATCAAGTTTCATGGGGCATTCGCAAGTTGCTAGTGCATGAAGCAGCTCTCGTTTAAAAGGTTCGTAATTGCTGATTCTTTCTGGATGAACCTTAACTGGATGTAAAGCTGCCAGAATAGACCACATAAAACATTTCTGATCTTCGTTTTTTACATTAATAACAGCCTTTTTGGATTGAATCTGTTTTGGTAGAACCACATAGCTGGATCCGTGAAAAGGAACGTATCGGTTGACTCTGATCTCCAAGTCTTTCACACTTTTTAGTGACCATTGAGAACCGTTTGCCTCAAACTCCTCCATCTCAACCAACATCTTAAGTTTTGCTGAGTTATAATAGTCAGACAGAGACGTTGTCGAGTAAAGAATTTCATTTTTTGTTTTAAAGTTCATGACTTGAGTCACCTCCACATCGTTTATTATTTTTTTGAATTCAGCATGATAAACCATGTTTACCTTAAGATTTTTTTCTTTTACAGCTTCCTCAAGTTTTTCAACAACGAGTGGTTTGCATATCTCAAGAAACATTTTTGGATCTTTGATCCCACGTTTGTTCATAATCACATACGTTTTCAATCTTCCCGTGAATGCCGACTGGACTTCTGATATTTCATCAAGTATTGTCTGTGACTCCTCTGGAGTACGTACCGGAACCAGATGAGGTGTTGAAGGTGATTCTGTTTCAGACAGAAGCTGTATCTCTTCCATGGTAGTGCTAATCGAATTCTCACTATTAATTGTACTAGTCGGTGTTTCACTAATAATCTTTTTCACACCTGTAGGAATCTTTTGTGGTCTAGTCGGTTTTCGGATCATCGCTTCAAGAGCTATGTCGTTTGTATTGACCTTCGGTACTTGTTTGACTTCCCTTGGTCGTTTTGGGTATTTCTTTACCAGCATGTTGATGTCTGGAGTAGGTGCCGGCAGTCTTGGTTTCTGTCTCGTAATGGGTAATATTTCACTCCTGTATCGAGGACCTTCATGAAGTGCTGACAAACGGATGTGACGTTTCGATTGTTTGTGACGGTTCCAGTTGGATGACTCTATTGGTGTTTCACAAATCCAACACATTTTACTTTTAGGAGCTGGTTTGATTTCCATCTTTTTCAGACGTTCGTTATATGTCATACCACGCTGGTTGCTGGCACATTTCTTAGATTTTTGGTGCCGAGCCATGTTGGAAACCGTTATTTCCTTACTGCATTTTGGACATGGTTTCTTCTGGGGTTTTATTTGAGCACGTACATCGGTCGGACTAAGCACGTTGTATGTTGGACTCTCCGGGATATGTAGTGGTGAATGGTATACAGGACTATATGGTATATGCAGTGAATAGTCTGACTTATCCGGAACTTCAAATGGTGTTGGACCAAGTATTGATATAATTTTCGATGAATCGGGGTGTATCCTTTTTACTGGTGGTTCAAACTTTGGAGCGTCAGCTGTAGATGGACCAATTATAGCTCTAATTTTGGAATAGAAATCTGGAGTGTCTAACATAGACAAATCAAAAATCAGCAATCGCGTCTTGTTCTTCAGGTCTGAGATTTGAATAGGACTCTGGCAACGTAGACATATCAAAATCAGCAATCGCGTCTTGTTCTTCAGGTCTGAGATTTGAATAGGACTCTGGCAACATAGACATATCAAAATCAGCAATCACGTTCTGGAATTGATTGTCACTCACAGCATCAGCGTAGTTTTCCAACATAGACATATCAAAATCCAGAGTTTGTCTGTCTAACGTGGACATGCATTTCTTTGTTTTTTTATGGCGGGACATGGAGGAGTTCCTGACTTCAGCACCACACCTTGAACATACTTGTTTCATCGAAGGAGGTTTTTCATTGAATCCGTTGGAAGAAGCATAAGCTGCTGGATTTGACGCTTACATACACTTCTTTGTTTTTTGGTGGCGGGATAGGTTAGATGCAGTAACCTCAGCTCCACAATTCGGACATTTCTTGACTGATGATCTTCGAAGACCGTCCGTAGCATTGAGAAATGCTGTTTGCTTGCTAGCAGGAGAAAACGCCATTATTATAGAGCTGGCTACTCTCTTACTGTATGGGCGATTGACGATGGAAAAGGATGAGGTATGGATGGATGGAGAATAGGAAGAGGAGTAGGAAGAGGGTGGGTGTGTGGGATGAGTGGAAGGAAGGATGAGAGCATTATTAATACATTTGACACTAAACTAGAACATAGTTTTTTGTAACTCTTTTTCATAAAACGATCCTATTATTCCCTCACCAGACTGGTCTGCGATTTTGTAGGTAACAGGGCAAGTTTTTTTGACAGCCACAATCCGAAAAATGTCTCTTGTCCAATTTCTGCGGTATTTATTTCCAAATACATCTTTCTTTATAGTAATTCTTACACGGTCTCCAACCGAAAGTCTGGGTCTGAATACTAGACATCGTCCAGTGTTTGCGTACATGTTTCTTAAAGTTTGTTCATTGCTTGAATTCACTTCTGATGGGCTCATCTTTATAGTGCTATGAAATTTACTGTTATATTGACGTAGAAGCTTCTGTAAATGTGACACCCATCTAAAAGAGTTTTGAATTTCAAAGTGCACTTTCATTTTTTTTTCATTGAGAGTTCTATGGAAAACGCTCTATAATGGCACTTTTTTCCTCATTTTCAGTATGGTATAACTTTATTTGATTTTTGTGTAAAAACTCTCTAAATTCCTTATTAACAAATTCTTGTCCTTTATCCGTGTGAAGAAGGTTCGGGGGTTTGTGACCAACCAATTTCGCTCTTCTTAATATTTTACCAAACGATTTAGTAACCTCTTGTGAGCTTTTAGTTTTTAATGGTTCTGACCACGCATATTTTGAAAACGTATTAATTACATTAAGTATGTATCTGAATCCATCATTTTCCTTTGAAAGCCTAATCATTACAACAAGGTCTGCAGCCCACAAATCATCAATACCCAAAGTTACAATTTTTCTCTTAGGGAATCGCTTAACCACAGGTTTATGAACCTCTAATGCTCGAAGCAGGATTTTTTTCCGACTTTTCTGCTTCATTAATTCCTGATACTATCCACAATACACTTACATTATACCAAACTAGTAATTTATAAGGTGCGGTGTCTCGCGCGGCGCGGCGGTGACTGGACAGTGACGAGGCGCGTACCGATTGTTTGTATACTTATAGAAACAACACGCGGTGTCTCACACGGCGCGGTGGTGGTGACGGTTCAGCAGTCGCGCGGCGCGGTGATGACGAGGCGCGTGCCAATTGCTTGGCGGTGACGGTTCAGCAGTCGCGCGGCGCGGTGCTGACGAGGCGCGTGCCGATTGCTTGTATACTTACAGTAACAACGCGTGGTGTCTGCGCGGTGGCGGGACAGCGATGACATGCGTGGTGATTCGCGCGGCGCGGTTCTGACTACCCGTACTTACACTCTTAGTCGCTCTCTAAAAAATTCTGTCCCAGATTCGGTCTCACACGGTTTGTCTCAGAACCGGTCTCGGGTGCTTTGTCCCAGCAACGGCTAAAGTATACTACTGGTGAATGAATGGGAGATAGTGGAGGAGTTGGTGGCTGATCATAGAATGATAGTCATGAAGTATGAAGATATAATGAGAGTAAGAGAAGGAGAGAAAATAACATGAGGCCGAAAATATATAATCTAAGAAAGGCGAGATGGGGAAAGCTGACAAGAGATCTAAGAATCATGAATGAATCCCTGATGGATAATACTATGGAGGGGAAATATGTAAATGAATATGTTAATATAATGCAAAAGGAGATTTTAAGAGCTTGTGACAGGGCTATATCGTTAAGTACTGGGAAGTAAAAGATGGTAGAATGGTGGACGGAGGAGATTGGAAGAAGAAGGAGTGAGCCAAGGAAAAGGAGAAGGATATGGCAAAGAACGAGATTGGAAGAAGATAGAAGGATGTATAATAGAGAAAGGAATAAATATATAGTAGAAATAAGAAAGGAAAAGATGAAGCTATGGGAGAAGATGTTGGAAGAAGGGGAGGACGACCCATGGGGAAGGATGTATAAAAATAATTATGAAGAAAGAGAAAGTGGCAACGAAATTGATAAGTTTGAAAAAGGAAGACGGCGAATATACGAAGGGTGTGAGAGACACAATGGAATATATGCTGGAGAAGTTAATTCCAGAAGATGATGAAGAGACAGATACAGAAGGACAAAAGGAACTAAGGAGGAGATATGAGGAGGATGGTGAAGGAGAGGATGAAAGAGGATTTGTGATGGAGGAGCTAAATGTAGCAGTTAAAAGAATAAAGAACAAAAAAGCACCAGGTATAGATGGAATTAAAGGTGAGATAATACAGAGAGAATACGAGACAATAAAAGAGTGTGTGCTAAGAGCTATGAACAAGATGATGAGGCAAGAGATCTTTCCGGATGCTTGGAAAGAGGGAAATCTAAAAGTGTTCATAAAAGGTAAAGGTAAAGACGAAGCTGAGGTGAGATCTTATAGACCCGTGACGCTGCTGCCTGTACTGGGCAAAGTGGCAGAAAGGATGATTGGGAATAGATTGGAGAGAAGATTAAGAGAGGAGGGGAAACTGAGCTTGGAACAATATGGATACAGAGAAGGAGTGGGAACAATAGATGTGCTGAGAAGTCTGAGAGAAGAGATTGAGGAGACGGAGGAGAAGATAGTGTTAGGAGTATTTATGGATATAACGGGGGCCTTTGATGGTGCGTGGTGGCCCAGTATAATAGAACAGCTCAGGGTATGGAATTGCCCAATAAATATAATAAGAATGATAAGAAGTTATTTCTCTGGAAGAAGGCTGAGTTTTGTGCAATTGAAGACGAAGGTGGGAAAGGTGTTGAAGAGAGGGTGCCCCCAGGGATCGGTTCTCGGACCGCTCCTATGGGCGGTACTTTTTGATGGCTTACTCAAACTTGATCTGGGTGAGGGGGTGAACACCTTAGCGTATGCGGATGACGCTCTTGTGCTGGTAAGAGGAAGGTGGAAGCAAAATATATAAATAGGTTCTCGAAGACAGCAATGGAGAGAATTTTGGAATGGTTAAAAGAAAGTAAACTGATGTTATCGGAACAAAAGACTGTGGCAGTTGTGTTGAAAGGGAAGGTGGAAAGAAGGCCGGTGATTGAGGTAGATGGAAAAAGAATAAAAACGGAAACAAAGACGAAGTATTTGGGAGTGGTGATTGAAGAAGGAATGAGATATAAAGAGCACTTAACACAGACAAGACAAAAAGTAATAAATATGATGGGAGTGATAAGAAGGCACCTAAAGGCGGAGAAGGGTCTACCTGATTCGCAAATGATGACTATATATAAAGGTGTGTGTTTGAACCCGTAATGCAGTATGGTTGCGAACTGTGGGGGGAAAAGATGAAAAAGAAAGATTTAGCAAGAATCCGATCAATGCAAAGGTCGATGATCTTGAGAGCGATCAAAGGGTACTCCACAGTATCGCATGAGGCAGCAAGGGTTGCAGCAGGAATAATGCCGATTGATTTAACAATTAAGATCAGAACAGAAACAAGACGAATAAAAGAAGAAGGAGGTGATGTAGAAAGAGCGAAGAAAGAGTGGAAAGAAGTGGTGATGGGTGAGTGGCAACAAAGATGGGAGAGAACGGAGAAGGGAAGAGAGACATATAGATATTTCCCGGAGGTAAGAGAAAGACTAAGTATGAAGATAATTCTCAATCACTATTTGGTGCAAAGTGTGACAGGACATAGAAATTACAAAGAAAAATCGATGAAGTTCAGATTGAGCGTGACAGATAGATGTAGATGTGGGGAGATAGAGAATGCCTGGCATGTTATAAAAGATTGTGAAAGATACAGAGAGGAAAGACAGGAAATAATAAGAAAATTGCAAGAAAGAAGATTAAATTTTTATAGAGAGAATTTGGTAAAAGATGGAGAAGTAAGGAAGTGTTTTAAAGAGACGGTAACAAGAATCGGAAGAAGGAAAGAGAAAGAAGATGATGAAGGAAGATGAATGAAAGAAAGATGAGAAAGAGCAATTGAAACAATTTGAAAGAAATTCTAAATTAAAGAAGGAAAAATTCTAAATTAAAGAAGAAGAAAGAAGATGATGAAGGAAGATGAATGAAAGAAAGATGAGAAGGAGCAATTGAAACAATTGGAAAGAGATTCTAAATTAAAGAAGCAAAATACTAATTAAAGAAGAAGAAAGAAGATGATGAACGAAGATGAATGAAAGAAAGATGAGAAAGAGCAATTGAAACAATTGGAAAGAAATCCTAAATTAAAGAAGCAAAATTCCGATGATCCCAGGCACAAAGGGTGTCTGGGGGAGGGGACACGGGGTAGGAGGAAAATGAAGGAAAACTGGGAGAAGATGAGGAAGAATAAAACGGGTCCGAGTGAAAAGCAGCGCCTCTCGAAATAGGTCTTCGGCCTCGCGGAGAGGGGGTGGTGGTGGGGCTGTAAAAAAAAGACCTGAAAACTTGTATAAAAAAAGTTAAGGTAGCTTAATCATTACGTCAAAGTTATAGTTCTTCCCTCTCACGTCCTTGTACACTCAATCTCCACAGTAGAACAATTCGAGGCAATTGCAGGGCCAGGTGGAATCAGATCTTACTGAATAAGAGTTAAACTTAATTAGTTACGAACTAAAATTGGTTTGAAAATTCTAATGACCCATCAATCCGTCTGTTTAGTATTATTTTTTTTAACATATAAAACTATTTCTTTTTTTGTAACTAGTAGGACGTTTCATGAAAATAATTAAACAATGTAAATCATTTAAGTAATAAAAGCGTTGTTCAGTTAACCTATTCATTCCAAATGTACCATGCCATTGATAAATTTGAAAAAAATAATGATCCTGTATCATTGCTAAACTTCGCTGATTCATTTATAGTTATATTCTCTTGGGTTCGAATAATCAATGACTGTAAAGAAATCCGCACAACTTCCGTAAAATAGCAAGCAATGACGATCGATGAAGAAGGTCATTAGAACGCACTTGAAGTACTCTCACACACTGGAACAATCGGCGCGACACAATTGAGACACCATTGTACAGGCACCCGTGCCACATGTCGAGTACCATTGAGTTGGTGTGCTGATGTCACAATGTGCAGATTCTCTACCGTCTACTGTTAGTCTCAAGGTTACTTGTAGGGTAAGTGACTAAACCTAACTATTTCCAGTGCTTCTTTGTATTTTACCTTTACCTCTTTCCTAGTAAACATATGGATGTCTTGATAACTTATTTATACATTATTAATAACTTATCACTTATGAATTGAATCGCTTCAGGTATTTTCTTACAAGTTTGCTTTCTCCATATACAGTGTTAGTTACTGTTCATAAATTTCATAATATATTACGAAGATTTTTATTGGAAAACAACGATTATATGTCTAGAGACCTCGAGATATATGTATAAACATATATCTAGAATAGTTCATATAATTTATATTAGGACTAACGAATTAAAAGTGAAGACGACATGAAGTTAGCAACAAACTATGGCTGTGTACTTTAAGTGCGCAAAGTTTTTAAAAAATTCTCATTTTCTGTATTAAACTGTTTCACTACACTCTAGAGACTATTCCTCTATCTATTTCACGAAAAAATGTACAGTGTCTTCTTATACAATGAAAACTTACTTTCACCTCCTGAATTTTATAGACTCACCTAGCAGCCAAATGTTCAACTGGTTTAAATATTCTGCGATCGAAATACAAACCATTTTGTTTGTGTGAAAAGAATTCATCTTCGTGCATTACAAAAAAAATCCTACTACACAATACTAATAACCTTTTGCATTGTATTAAGAACCGAGTTTGTTTACGTATTTTTTACTTGCAGATTTAAAAGTAAAATTTATATAAATACTGAAACGGAAAGAAATATTTATTAAAATAAACGTCAAAACGAAATATTTAACTTGGATAAACAATGCACTCGTAGTTTACTCAACGCAATCGGTTTCCAGCAAGAAATCCGTTCTCGGGTATTAGAGAAACAGCAGTGTTTCTCTGTCACATATTCTAAACATCCACAACACTGAAACTGTGATACAGTGGAATGTCACACTCGGGACAAAATTCCACAGCTTCAATGTAGAATATTTCTCTACACTTTGTTGGAATTTTTCGTGTCACGCATAGTGAGTGTCTCACTTACTCACAATACTCAAATCTCTTAGCCTATGTTTAGCAAATAAATTTTAAACGGGAACAAGTTTACTCGGTATTCTTCTGAAATCACCCTCGAAAATATCCTAATTCTTTACCTACCTTCAACCTCAATTTTTTATCTACAAATAAAATCCTTGGGAGGAAGAATTTCTTTAATAACATGCTTATTTGATAATTGTTCCTTACTTTTACTTTAGTTTTATTTTTACATTTTAATGGAGCATCTAAAATCTTAATGAAGATAGTTAGGCCTATATCATTTTTATGGAGCACCAAGCTGATGGGGAATTGCATATATAGAAATCTCTTTGCAGAGACTCTTACTGAGCTCGAAAGAAGCTTCAAAAGAAGAGAATCATGTAATTCACGTATTTTATATGCTACCAAAGATCTTTGGTGATTTGATACCTCTATATCAATGTTTTTGTATTATCCAATCACATAAATATCAGATTGGAAGCGCCCTTGTCTTTTATTCGTCGAGCTAAGACGGGATAGGAAATAGAACATTTTTCCAATTGTAATTTTTGTGCTATGTCTTACGACCGAAACATTTTTGTCTAGAATATCACTTTACAGAAAACTGAAGAGAGATAAAATCATTCGGAAAATATGGGAGGGATAATATTTAGTATGAATATATAGTATCATTTCTATGGAAGAGCTACTGAACTCTGCTGAAACTAATAGAGAAAATAAGACTGATTAAAATTAATAATTACAAATAATCAAACTATATTAGAAGTATTATAATAATATACTCGTAGTAGTTTTATATTATTATTTTGTATTGTACTGTAGTCATAATATTGTATAAAAAGCATTGAACATGTTTTTGTATCTACACACTGAATGTCCACTCAGAACAAATTACGGAGAACGGTGTTCTTTCCTTACTATAAAATGAACAACTACTAAAATTTTAACTGCATTTTCTTTAAGGTAAATATATCATTCAGTGAGATTTTTGTATGCAAATGCATTGAGAAGAAGATATAAAAAAACAAAGCGTTACTACGAGTTATTATAAAGTTTTATTTATACCTTCTTACAATCCACAGTATATGTCAGAAAAGTTGGAGATATTAAATATTATTTTAAATTATACATTTACAACAAATTAAATATCTTCAACAAAAGTATTTCTTCGATAAAGACAGGATACAGTTATGATCACGTGGTATCGTTTGCTATTTAGCTATCTCCGCTGTGGTTTAACATTGTCCTTGGTTTTGTTTTTGGCAGGTTGCAAAGCTTGTAAGACATAGTCCCCTGGTCATTTCAGCCATGTCCAATTCCGACTGAGTCGAGGGTGAATTGCTTAAGTCACAAACGCCTTCAATCAGCTCAGAGTACCATACAGTTTCATAGGTGGGTTTTTTTATATGGGGAGAATGTCACCTCAACTGCATGGTTCAATTACGTTATATGTTTTGCTTTTTTTACAATAAACGGTTGCATAATATTCAAATTAAATAAATATTTTTTCTGGACTTCTAAAAGTCTTCATGAGGTTTGGGACAAACTTAATTTCAGACAATTAATATTAAGGACATCAAAATATTTTGAATAAACGATGGCATATTTCAGAGGAGTGGCATTATTCTGGAAAACAATCTACAATACGCACTATAATTTGGACACATAGTATTATAAAAATATTATTTCTAAAAAAAAAAAAAAACAAAGATTTGAGACAGATTTAAGGAAAATACCCATTTGTTAATGAATCAAATATCTTAGACAAACAATATTTCAAAAAATTATATTTAGTAAAATTCAATTTTATATAAATATTAATTCAGACGAAAATAATTTTCTCATAAATACAATGTTTCTTTCACCTCGGGAAAATAATAATTTGGATAAACATTATTTTTTTTAAATCGACATCTTTTACAACATTTTTACTATGATCAATATACAACCTCCCTTCAAAAATAATGTCCCCTCAAAAATATTGTTTACAATATATTTTAGAAAAACAATTATTAGAGTAAATGAAAACTGTTCGATTATTATTGAGCTCAATGATGCTTGGGAATATTTATGCACCCAGTTGAGCGTTAATGAATGTCTCGAAAACGACTGACGTGTAGACTCAAAATGTTTAATAAAACCTTCATTTCCACATAGGCATCACTGAGTTCGATTCTGATGCATTGTCACTAAATGTCATTTGACCGAATAATTTAGATTGATATGATGGGTAAACAATATGGCAATAAGAAAATAACACATACATATATTACTAACACAAACTTAGTATAATCATGAGATAATTAACATGTGATACATTAAACATAGTATCCTAATTATCCCAACATATCTAACATCATTTTATGGTTACTTGGTGTGAAGATTTTTACAACTATTATTTAAACTCTGCAAACTCTGCTATTAAACGCAATAAATATTTGAAGGCATCATGTAGTAAAATATCTAGAAAAATATTTTATGTGGAGACTTAAATTTTTTTACATAAACAATAATGAGTTCTGAGATAGTACATGTTTCAACCATGGAAATTGGCCTAAAACTTCATTGAAGCCTATCACTCCGCAGACTGACACAATGTCTCTTTTGTCTGTCGGGAGATGTAAACATTTCTTTTCTTCGTAGCCTGTTTGCCTCTGTCTACAGACCATCAAAAGATTGAAGTAAGTTTCAGCCTTGAAACTTTGCATGCAACCTCAATGATGCCTTTTAAACAACACCTGGTTTAGCGTCTCCTACCATGTATTATTATTGAACAGTTTAAATTTCTCGCTAGACAGGTCTATTTATGCTTAAATTTAGGACTGTTAGATTGTCCCAGCTTGTTTTGTTCTATAGAGAACGAAAACCATAACTACCAGAGTCTAAAGCACTCGTCAATTGACCTATAGTTCTTTCTTTAAAGAACTGACAGCTCGATCTTTGGTTTATGAAGCATGATTGGTGAACAGAATGATTAATTTAGACGTTTGTCTTCCAAGCTTGAATGTTTTATACAATGGCTACTAACAAGCTTGAAAACAATGGATACTCTTTACAAAAAAGTGTAAACTATTTGAAGGATTTTAAAAGATGACAAAATATATTATAAATTGGTTATAGGCTATGCTTGTGCATAATATGCACAAAATAAGATTTTATACTCAAGAATTCGCTATCAAGTTAACTACAAAAGGTTTATCTTATTCAAAAGTATATTAAGTAAAAATATAATTTACATTGCTATCGAAGCAAAAAACAATGAATGAAACCACTGTATTACAGAATCTGGTAAAGCAACGGCTATTAAAAAAAAGAAACCCACAAACTAAACAGTGATATAACAATAGCCCCATACCCATTATTTCAATGCTGCTTTTATTCACATTACGTATTTTTGAGATCATACGGTGCCAAAACACTTTTACTGTAAATAATATTATATCTAAAGTAACTTGTTTTATATTATTACATTAATAAAATAGAAAACATCCTAAACTTTACGTTGATTATCTGTAAATAACAGCAATATATTTCAATCATAGTTGGTTTTGAACACGGCTCTGCAAACTTGTGTCCTACACTTTGCGATAGTCATGTGGAATCCCTGAGGGAACGCCTTTCCAAAACCGTCTGGGAAATGAAACTAAAATTTTTTCCCCCTCCTCCCCGCCTTCCTTTCCCCTCCTCTTCCCCCCCCTATGACAAGAGTTTACTATTCTCATTAGGCTTACTTCGTGCAGTATTTGATCAACCAAACTCATCGCTGATGCTAAGATATATATGTTAATTTTGGAATATTAAACCGTTTATAACCCAGTTTATGTACAATTTAGTTTTTTAAATATACCGGTTTTTAATTTATTCCTTTGGCCAAAGTAGATTAAAGCAGAACTGCGCACTCTAGTGCTATACTCCATATCTCAAATTAAAGAGAGCAAGAAAAGGCAGAGCAATATTATTCTTTCCTATATAGAAAACCTTGTTTTTAATAACTCAGCGCCCTCTCTGCCTCTCTGCAGTTAATACTCGTAGTTATTCATTCTAGAAACAGCTCGCTACTTTAGCGACCGGAGCACTCTCGTGGTTCTCATGGGCTCTCCCAATTGTATCTGTTAAATCATCCCTTGTTTAAATAATAAACACAAACAGTTCTCTTTTGAGCCACCGTTTAAAACTAATAAGTTATACGGTTGCATGGGGATACTCTCCAACTTTGTAGTACGGTTAACGTATGGTTTTTAAGATATCTCTAGTTAACCATTGGACGATCAAGCTTAAAATGTAAATGAAAAGTTAGCTCTTTTTTATTTCTGGGGTTATTGTAGAAAATATTTGAACTATTTATTTTTGGGTAATTTAAAAACGCAGTATAAAAACTGAAAAAAGACTCTGGCAAAGTTTTGAGAGGGGGAGGAATTGGCAGAGGGTTAAGACGACTCTTTTTGTCTTTTGACACACCTAACAAGAGGGACTGCTACCAGTTCTCGGAACGCAGAATTTCAGCTGACGTGTTACAATGGAAATTTTCGTAATTTTATTACCTTTTGCAAATCGTCCATCGCCAATAGAGAGAACATAGAAGGTTAACATAGAAGCGTGTTGTATATCAACGCTTAAACTAGTTATGGTGTACGATTTTTACATTTTTCTGTTTCATTTAACATCGCCACATTGTCAAATACCGACGTCTGGTGAGGTTAAAGCCGAAGGACTTTTATAATAAAAATTTTACTTTAACCGGAAGAGACACTAAAGTGTTTTATGAAAACTCCGTACTGGTTTAGCAATATTATACGATCTTTGTATCCTTTCCCTTTCAACTTACTATATGGTCTTTTCATTGTAAAGAGACAAGTACTAAAGTTATAGTTTCATTGCTGTAGGTAAACGCATTTCTATAAATACAGAATGTTTCATTATTTGCTATACATTTAAAAAATTCATTCTTAAGAAAGATCTTGAAAATTTAAAAAACAATTTATAAAATTTAAGATTAATATTTGGTTATTAGGCTAGCTAACTAAAGTTTTACAAACAGAAACATTGTCTTTTATACTCCTAAAAGTGGCAGAGGATCAATATTTTTACACACCAATAGTGAGGAAGTAATATTCCCCCTGTATAATAGGGGGCTGCCAATCGCCCACTAAAGCGGTAACGTTACTACGATATGTATTGGGTTGATCTGAATTTCCCATTAAAAAGTGTTTAAACACTTTATATAACTCTGGGTGTAAGATTTTTAAAGTGTTTATACACGAGCTTCAGTTAATAACTTCTTCTACTAATAACACCCCAACAAGTGTAACCTCCCTGTTACAGTGAATGACTGTCCGTTACCCAGAATGTTCAGCGACTAGACACTGTTGATACCTTACTTTTGTGGTGAAAAAATTAAAAGATTGGATATTATTTCTACACGGTAAGCATTTACAACTATGAATAAATAACATTGATTTGGTTACAAGCGTATCTGGTAGCAATATGAATAGTTTACCTAAAAATATATATTCAATATACTTTTTTGTTTATGTCTTGTACTTTGACAACGCTTTGGCATATGCTATAGACAGGACGCATTCATTGCTGTAGAAACATTTGTAATAATGATAGATGAACTAAATTCAAGCGAAATAAATCGATTAGGTAAAAACTTGGAACAATCTTGTACCATTTCTGAAATACACACATATATACTGATAATTTTTAGGTATTAACATAAGTGATACATACTTAATAAATTACAAATGGATGATTGGCTTCTCTAAACAGATGTGTTATTTAACTATCGTAAACATTCGTACAATATGGTTTTCAGCAACCAATTAATTAAACCAATAAATATGGCGCAAATATGAATTATTCAGATCAGTACGTGTTGATTTATGTATATTTCATCTTGCGCTGCGCTAATTGCTCATAAACATGTTTTATTCCTCATCTAGGTCACTCACGCTCCAAGCATCTCGAGTACCACAGCTAATTAAAGCTTTGTCGTTTTATGCTAATTGCATACAGTACATGTGGGCGTTATCTGTGCGGAATCAGCACGGGCTTAATTGTGTCTGTTGATTTTGCCTCTATTTGTATTTTATTCAGTCATATTCATACAAAAAAAACTTTTCACTTTTCAATAATAAGTGAAAATTACATTGCCATTTCTATTATCTTCCCAAAATGTTTTTTTTAGATAATAATATTTATAAAATATTTCAATTTAATCAATTCTTTTTGTAGACTAAAGGTTGCAATTGAATTTTTTGTAGACATTATTTTAATAAAAATTTGGTCTTCAGTTTTAGAATCGTGTGGTTTTAAATTTCGCTGAAGAAGAAACCGAAAGAAAAGATGATGGACGGATCAAAGACCACATTTGATCTGACCAACATCAATTAATCTAACGACATATTCCTTCAAATAATTATACGACAGTCTTTGCATTAGCTATTAACCTAGTGATGGTTTGAATAATGCTGTGGAATTACATCATTCCAATCAATATCATCCAGTTATTCATATTGCAAGATAGTAAAAAAACCTATCATATGATCGTATCGTGCAATGACAAATCGTGTAATAGAGGATTCTAAAATTATTATATAATTCCAGTGAGGCGATATTGCAACATTTTAATAATAACTGACAGCGTTATTGATCAATCGAAGGCGAACTGACGTATGGGTTTGCAATTTTGTATACAGCTTTTTATATAGGCAATGCCGAGTTTTATGATTTTAAGTATTAGTGAATATTTTTACCTAATCTTATGGGGCAAAATGATAGCAACGAAAAAATAGTAGAACAAATAAATTTGTAAGCAAACAAAACACAAGCATATGAGATTTTGCCATGTGATATTTTAATTTTTATATCAAAAAAGAAAAATTTAATAGAGTTGGAAAGTTACAGTTAAGAGTTAGTGACAAGTTGGTACTCTCGCGTTGTTAGTACCCGTCCTAGCTCACAGAAACTTTTTC
Source organism: Homalodisca vitripennis (assembly GCF_021130785.1). Lineage (NCBI taxonomy): Eukaryota > Metazoa > Arthropoda > Insecta > Hemiptera > Cicadellidae > Homalodisca > Homalodisca vitripennis. The sequence goes on from NW_025778297.1 coordinate 83,069, forward strand.
TTATTTGGAACACTACTCTTAAACCTTACTATATAAACAAAATATGTAAATGTTTTAAGTGCTAACATATTTTTTTATGTCTCATCTGTAAACTTTTGCATGAAACTTTATTTCTACATAAACCAGAATGGGTATTATGTAGTTGTGTATAGTTAGTTCATGTCCAACCATGGAATTCGCATGCAACCTCAGTACGATTGTTACGTTACAAAGTGGTGGTGTGGCGTACTCCTTTTCTTGCTGCAATAAGAGTAACAACAACGATATTACTGTACTGATATTAATGGGGTCACCTACTCTTGAGATTTGGTTCCAGGAATTAGTTTAAAAAATATAAACTTGATTAGTAGGATTCTGAATGGCTAAAAGTTTTGTATTTGGTATAGTCCGGAATAGTTATTCAATTGTTTATAAACTATTTAAAACTAGTAATTTAGAAAACATAAGCAATGATAAGAGTATAAAAACTCAATACGAAGGAGTCTCGAAGGACAGACGGACGGGTAGAACGACAGAATGCCCTTTGATGTTTTGGACCCAAAGTCAATAGAGTCTTCCTTAGAGTAAGATAAACCTTTTTTACCAAGTTTCAAGTCCTTATAGATAAACCTTCATAGGTCAGATAGGCACCAGAAGGACAAGCAGACGGATTGATGGATGAAGGACACAATTTAAAGAAGGCTGCTGGCTGTCAGGTCCTTTTTTTAAGGATCATATTTTAAACCAAATATTTTTTATATGTAAGTGAGGCTATTCCCTTAAGTTTGTAGAGTGGAGTCCCTAAAATAAACCGATAGCCAGTTTATGTATTGTGAATATTTAATAAAACTTAAGTTTAATACTGCAGCATTAGCCAAAATATCATGTACTCATGGAAATATAAATAAAAATAATTCATATCTGTACTCATGTAATCTATATGGTTAATATCAAATTTACGTTATTTCAAAACTTAACGGTTCTATGATTTTTTTTTTAATTATGAGAATAATGAGAATAATTATTTATTCAGCATTTAAAAAATGCACAAAACAAAACTAAATGAAAATTTCCCTGGAAAACCCTGACCACTCTTACAAATATTGTGGTCAGTGATAGTACTAAATAAAAAAGTAATAAAATTCTTGAGTCCATAACTATTACGTCTTGCTACCAGTTGAGAGCCTCACTTTGTATAAATGTATTACTTTTTGTATTATAAAATTCTATACACTTAACGGCGTAAACATAGTTACAAAAAGTACTACATTTATTGCAAGGTACTGACACATTTCATAACTTACAATTCAATAGCGGTCTGAAAAATAATTTGTGCTGAGCTTTGTATTATAACTCAATCACTTATTTCAATACGCAAATTATTCTTTATTAGTGTACGTATTTATATTACGCGAATTGTAGGCCCTACCTACTGAAACAGAAAAGATACAGTCAGTGCTAACGACAAGCCAACAACATATCCAATTATACCACATCTCCATTATACAAACATGGCTCTTTAGCTTGAGCTTGGAGTATGGCACAGCCAAGTACACGTCTTGACACCTTTTACAATTGTCTACACTGCCAATACATTCCATTTCTTAGGGCGTACTTATCGTCTGGTACTTCATTATGGACAACCTTTCTAAATTATAGCATTATATGATGTAAGATCGGTTTGTGGGTAAATTATATATCTGCTAATTTCTCAAAAACTGCGCAACTATTTTTAGTTTTGATTGCACCACTAATTTTAGAAAAGAGAGAGACCATCTTGGACCTCGTCTCACTATAGATAGTGAGATGTCAAACTGTCTCCAATATCACAAAAGATAGTGATCGTACATGTATAATGATCTATACTGTTAAGTTACTTTTCATTTTGAAAAGTAAAGAAAGATTTGAGGCAAACTGATGGCCTGTATATGCATAACATAGCTTTTAACCCATTTTTTCTAAAGTTGAATTTTTGTTCTAGAATAAAATTAAAGAATGAAATATTTATTTAAAATGCTTTTGGTTAACGTCTAATTATGGGCAATACCTACTCCAACTAATAATTCAAACCCTTTTTTGTAATATGAAGGTCAACCTGAAAGCCTCATTTTTTTAATATCTGAAGCAAATATAATTGAAGCTCATATAAATAAAATGCTAATTTCCTTAAATTCTCAGGAAATGGTCAATTATTTGGTAAAGTTCAGCGTTACACACCTTTTTTTGATACAATTATATTATTGTAAAAACCAATCCTAATCGCATTTATAACACCTTAGATTATCGAAAAAATCAGTAAAAACTTTTTGAAGGTAAAGAAAAATAATAGTTTTAACTAATTTATTCCATTATATTGGATCTATTTAAGTTAAAATTTACAAAAAAAACACTTGAAAAAAGTGAAGATAAACATTTTAAATTCTATCGTAACATTATTTTTATTGTCATTTTGAGATCAATTGAAATGCATAATATTTTACTACGATAAATGGTATTTTAGTAGGGAGAGTTCTTATCTCCTTTAGGACGCCAATACCCCCCAACCCCCTGTTATTAGGCCAAATTTAAGTAATTTTTTTTTTTTTTTTTTCCTACCTGATCTTGAAATCCATTCCTGAATCACATTAAAGTTTTCTCTAAAGCAACTGACAGAATTTATTTGTTACGCTTTTTACCCATTTCATAAAGGTTCAATAAGCGCATATACATTTTTCAGAAGAGTAATAAACTTAAGTTATGGGATTTCCTATTTTAAATGCAGTAAACTATATTGTTAATGTCGAATGAGTAATTTTCCACTAGCATATCGTCTGAAGACGCTATAATCAATACTTTTATAATGTTTTTTTTAAATGAGAATATTATATTTGGAAACCCATTTTTTCTCAGATTTTTAAGAAAGATATACCTTTTTCCATATTATTTTTTTGACTCCATATAAGCCATTTGTTTTAAATTTAAATGTGAATTAATCGTTCAACTGATGCATGAACAATTAAGTTACAACACAACGTAATTTTTGTTGTTTGTTGATGTTTTAAAACCATTCCTTTCGCTACAGTCCGGTTATATTTTTGGGTTACAGTTATTGAAAGATCACATTAAGATGGTAAAGAAGAATTTTTTTTAATGCGGTTTAGTGATGGGGATCCATAAAACAAACACCTGTATGAAAGCAGCACACATAGAATAGCCGCCGCTTGTGAAAACGCAAAGTGTTGCATTTTGTGTCCCGAGAGATCGTTTCAAGAGGCGCTGGCATGATGAGGTTTCCTCTCCTGGACCCGAAGTGGTTTTACCTAGCACCACGTAGAGTGTTCTTGTTATACTAAAACAGAACCTATTTTTAAATATTTGTGATTTCTTAAAAAACACTACTTTTATAATTCTATATGGAACTTATTCATTTTACTACTATTCATATATCGTTTAAAAGTATGAATTGATTTTTTAACATTGCTTGAAGTGTTAACAACGACGGTAGTAGAGCGGAGAAAGCATTTTAGTTAAACCATCATACTTGTTCCAACTGTCTAAATAAGGTTTCAGAACGTAAAAATATGTGTAATTACATTATATTCTTCTATATAACAATATATCTTTTGACAATATATAATCATGAAATAAGAAATTTTTAAACCGTTGTTGTTTTTTTAAAATTTTAAACTATGTTTTTTATATATATATAATATTATATATATATATAGTATATTATTGTAAGGTAGTGCCACTACTATACAACCGGTAGTTTTCATACGAACAAACAATGTGTGTTTAAATTTTAATCATATCAATAAAATGAGAAGATTTATACTTGAGAGAAATTTACACCAATAATCCTCAAAACGATCAATTATAAATAGCTGTATAGTCACAGTTAAATTACACTGTTTTTGTAAATAGTAGTATACAGGTATGAAAGTTATTCCGCTAAGGGTAAATAAGGATTTTACTTCAATTTTCTATTTATTTTTCAGGTTAGTTTTACTTTTTATTAAATACAAACACTTCTGAGCTGGTAAAAAATTATTTGTGTGTATAAGTACATTAGACAAAAAAACGACTTCAAAAACTTTAATCAATCAATTACGTAAACACACTATCCTTAAAAACTCTAAAAGAACGTAAGGAGGAAAAAGGTGAACCAAGTCCTCACGACCTGTGTTATAAAGGGTGAGAGCAGCTTAGAAGTTATATTTTAACTCTATCTTACTTTATAAATCATAGTGTTACTGATGTACAAACTAATTACTGCAGAGCAGGTCTGTTTCAGGACCTGTATAACGTTTGAGAATATTACATTACCAAGTCTCGTGGAGCTGAACATGTGTGCACTACCGTAATTTGTCTATTTAAAAGCTGACTGCCTTACACAGTGCATTCTACCAGAACCTTTATATCCAGGTGAATGATCACGTAAATATTGTTTGGAGTACGAAGTGCTGTCCATTTTTGTTGCGGTTCATTTACACTTTATAAAAACTACACCCTAGTGTTAGATGCAGAAAATATCATATGGTTTGTAGACATTTTCAGTTATTTAATACCTAAACAACATACACACAACGATTGGGGGAAAATTTTTAAAATGTTTTTTTTAAAAAAGTT
>NW_025778298.1:0-28619 GCF_021130785.1 Homalodisca vitripennis
ATTATTATTGTTACTTCATTGATAAGTTTATATCGGGAAGATTCTTGGAGTTATACGTCTGTTTTCCTTATGGCTGTTGGTAATGACTCATTTCATACACCCATCTCACATTCATTTCAATACCTAATTTAGTTTAGAAATTTAGGTATTGATTTTGTCTGATTTTGTTTGATATATTTGATTATTATTTTTATTTCTTGCCAAAGGAACTTTTAAATTTACAAAACGGTTTGTCAATTCTTTGTGGAAAATAGAGTGATAAAAATTCTGAAACGTTGAACTTATTAATTTGCCAGTTAAAAATAAATCCATTACTGTTATTTAGCTCTGTGACTTTTATTTTAGACAAACCAGATAATACTTAATAGTTGAACAAATTAAGTAATAAATTGTACTGAATATTCACTACGAGCTTATTAATAAAAAAAAATATTTTATATCGTCTTGGACGTCTCATTGACAATTTAAATATTAATACTCTGCAATATTAATATCTACAATCCAAGTCGTTATATCAACCTTCTTGATATAAGCATTTTCTTAACGGAAATCACTAATTTAAATTTATACAAAAACAAACCAAACAGATCTTCTAATTCCTTCATCACCATCTAACCACGGAAACACAAATTTTCAGCATTTTACTCAGTGATAAACAGAATGTTAAATATAACAATGCGTGATGAGAATAAAACTATAACCACAAAAAAATCTAGCTGTCAATAATGAATATCAACCCCACATCATATGCTAAATAAGATAAAACTTAGAAAAATCAATTCAAATAATAATACGACCCAATCATAATAATAATAGTTAAAAAATGTAAGTGTGTACCTATCAATACTAAAATACACAAAGCTGTTAGAAAAGTCTTTTTAAAATATAAATTTTCTATCAGTTACCAAACAAGATATAATAAATTTAAACTCATTGAAAACATGGTAAACCAAAAAGATGACAAAACAAGAATTATACTAATAATCTGGAGTATACAAAATTAACTGCAGTGACTGTGAAAGCTATTAATATATTAGATAAACTGGCAGAAAATGTTAATAAAAGGTTTTTTAGAAACCTATGAAAGTTTTTAAAACAAATAAAATCAAATTTCACTGAACATTTATTATAAAACTGATCGTAAACTACACAAATGATAAAAAGAACATGGCATTTCAGATATCTAAAAGAAAAGGTGAAAAATATAAACAAGAAAGAAGAATTATATTTCTATCTAAATTATAACAAAAATCCTCAGAACATTTGAAAAGCAATTAAAAACTTAGACAAATTGCAATCTTTAAAATATTAAATACAGAAATTAATCAAAATGACTGCTGTAACATATAAATTTAACATCTTTTTAAATAGTCTACATGTGTATATTTAATAGTTTATTATTTATTTGGAGGTTAATGTTCGCACTGATGATCGTTTGATACCGAAATACGTATCTGGAAATAAAACAATTTAAAAAATGGTTTTTACTTGACATTATACTAATAAATGTAAATACGTTGACTTTTTAGTTTTAGTATCCTCTAAATACTTTAGTTATGAACAATGGGAAACGCTTATTAGTTTTAAAAATTATTCCTTTATAGAATTATCGGTTATATACATTACATATCTATTGAGCTGAGCTCGAAATCTTGGTAGAACATAAATGGCCATTTGCAATAAAAAAGTGAGCTAATAAATAGTAGTTCAGGATTGAACTTGGTGCAATTACATTAATTAGCAAATAGCTTGGGCGAGTCTCAAAACAATTTTATTTTATTCATTTGAAATGGCAAAAATTCTCATTTATGCAAATATATTAATGTAAACACTAATCCTATATAGACATATTTATGTTGTGTGATCCCTTCAGATTTCGAGAATGCGGCTGTTCAATTTTTGGAAAAATAAATTGCATTTTTGGACTAAAAACTAAGATCGCTAATGACATTGTGTCAGTACAAGTTTAAACATTTAACTTCAGGGATGATATTTAGTTAAAAAGTCCATTGCAGAGACATAATTGTTTATTACATACATTTATTTAGGTCAATGTGTACCAAACATTTTAATTAAAATTATGCAGTAATAAACAAAGCAAGTTATCCAGTAAATTTATATTTATAAACTTAAGCTTTGTTATTATGCCTCATGTATTTTAAGGCTCTTAAATGATTACCATGTACATATATAATAAGATACAAACATTTTGTGGCTATCGAAAACTGAAGTGCTGCACACGTTAAAAAAATTAGACAGCAACGTAAGAGTAAATTGTGTGCAAAAATGGCGCATTCCGTTCAAAAAAAACGTGTTTATTATATGAAGTTAAAATATTATTTCATAATACTTAAATTTGTTGATTGTTTGAATTAATATAAAAAGCATTGTTGTAATAGTCTGCTTTGTATATTATCTTAATTAGAAACAAAAGTGTCAGCTTTGCTTTGGTATACTGTGTGTTATGTATATTGTTTCCTAGAATACGATTAATCTAATAGTGTGCATGGAAAACATAAATAACATACTTTCTAATGTGATTTATCTTTCCGGATCTCTATGATTTCTAGTAACTAGTTTGCAGACGCGCACACATATACACCATTATTGTGAGAGAGAAAACTAACGCACTTGTTACGAGACCTAATTTGAAACTCAAGAGAATAAAAAAGGCATTACAAAAAAACCTGCAAACTCAATCACTGAAATTTTACAATACTTTCATCTGTACTAAATTAATAGTGAATAAGTTTTTTTCCTCTTTTTTAAGCCTCAGTTTTAAGCTATGACGGCTTTCATTGGACACTGGCTATCATGTTTATTTCCTGATTGGCCCTCCCCGGGATTTGAAACCCGTGATCTCTCAGTTAGAGAGCCGAGACTATATCCGTTAGTCTACGGAGGAGGACAGTATAGGAAATAAGATAAACCAAACAGGTCATTTGTTTACAAGTGAAGTATGGAAGACTGTGTGATTCATTTATGGTAGTGATTTCACAATTTATATTACAATCTAATTTACCAAATTATTACTAGTGTTGTGAGTAATTTTAATTATATTAAGATTATTAACTATTATCATGTAAACATATACTAAATCAATTAATATAAGTATTGCCATTCTGAAACAACAATTTTAACCAAATTGAATTATATATTTTAAGTAGAACAATACGTTACCTAGTGTATATATCGTGTGTGTATTAGTGTGAGTGGGGCGACTTCCTGCCGCATTGAACCGCATCACTCTGTAACAATCAGCATATAAGACAGCATATAATAATGTATCACGTTTAAACCATAAAGTGCCCAATAGCGATATAATTACTAGTTTTAATATTTAGTATATTTATGGAACAAATGTGTAAACGTAAATCTAATATTATCAGATAAATTTAGTTACCTTAATATGTTGTGTAGTGGAGAATTATAGCTCTAGTTAAATGTAGTTCTACACGCACGCATACTTTCACAGTTTTCCATTCAACCATCAGTCATACTTTTTGTGTTTTGCAACACACGTGGAGTTTGTGTTAAGTGGTAATGTCAAAGAGGGGACGTTCAAGCCAACGCAGAACCGAAGCCACCTGAAAATAATCAGAACAAAACTCTCGAATCACAAATACGACATCAAGTTAGTAGGCTGATTTCTTTATAATACCTTTATAGAGTGTAATAACAGTCTTAAAATTTGACTAAAACTGTAGTTTCAGAATGGCATTAAATTTACACCTTAAATGTCCCAAATACTTACGGTACTGTGTCATCTCTCATTGAGGATAAGTAATATAGTAGGGTGAAACATATTTTAAAATGATTAATAAAAAGATAATAAGTAAATTATTAATTTAATACTTAGCATAGATAATATTGTAGAGGTGTGTGTATATATATATATATATATATATATATATATATATATATATATATATATATATATATAAGTTTCGGTAGCCAAGTTGTTTAAGACGTTGAACTCTGAGATAGCACGGGTTTAAGTTTTGTTTTTGAACTTAAAATTTTAAAGTTAATATATATATATATATATATATATATATATATATGATTAAGTGGGATTAAGGTTTCGTCAAATGTCTAAAGGAAGGATCATTTAAAGAAAACAATCTATTATAGTTTGATAAAACTTTGTGGCTATTCTAATTACCAGTGGCATTTTTACGCAAGTAATCTTTGTCAATGTAGATTGTCAAATGGAGAAACTAAAAAACCATGATGTTGACAAAGATAAATGAGGTTTCTCACACTAAGTCAAGAAGTGACTGACGTCAAAGCAGAACGACATGAGTACCTTAATCGCCAGTCCGACTCGCGGTTCTCATCTTGGCTCGAGTTCCAGCAGCCGAAATCGAAATAGCTTGTGCTCCTGTCACTGGAGGTTCGGGAATTAGCTGCCAGACCTCGGGAAACGAGCCGGGAATCACTAGCAATCCCACACTATTGTCAATCAACCGTCTGTTTATCACGGACACAGTGAAGAAACTGTCATTTTTTGTATACATGGAGTAGACCTTTGTCCATCTAAAAATTCTGCTTTAGTGGGGAAGGATAAAATCTGAGAGATTTTGCAGGGAATATTTCTGCCATCACTTAAAGTCTCATTGACAAAAGACCGACGAAAATAGTCAGGTGGTGTTCTGGGTATTATGAGTTGTAATGTAGAGTGAATTGCATTTTAAACTGCTTATAAATAAGATGATTTTTATAAAAGGTTTTGTGCTATTATAGAAAGTTTCTGTAGTGAAAAGCAATTACTAATGTTTTTTTACATGAAAATTCAAATAAAAAATGTCCAAGAGTTTATAAATATGAAAGAATATTTCATTTTTATTAAATCGTGTTATATAAGATAAATTATGAAATTATTTGTTATATATTCGGTTATACTCTTATAAACCAAACTCAAACTCAAATAAATTTTATTTTCAAAAACAAATTTTCAACACTTGTACATGTTAATGCATGAAAATTGACAGCACATAGAACAAAGTCTGTGCGTGCTGTCCAGTTTCAAATCTAGAATGTACAAAGTATTAATAATAAAATAAGAAATGCTATATATTAATGAAAAATAAAATAAATAAAAACAGAAATGAACTAAAGGAAACTTTAACTAAAAAATAAAAACTTGATAGTCTATACATAATTTAAAGTATAACATTTAATCAGAAGCACACAAAAATTCTAGAATATGCTGTCTTAGCACGCATTTAAATCAAACACGTTAAAAAATAATAATGAAGATGGACAAACAAAAAATACATTATCTCAGAGACGATGACGCACGGATGACAGTGATGAGTGGAAGTTAATGACTGTATCGGTAAAGTTAGTAATAAGCAATGATTTCGTTGTTTTCATTGGTAACGGTAAGTGGGGGAGAGGAGGGCCTCAGCGCCGTCCGGACCGATCATACGAAGCCAGGCAGTGACCAGCCGCTTGAAGCCACTAACAGGCTCGTCCTGCAGGTCCCTTATCACAGAAGGCAAGTGTCTGTACAGTGTGTTGGCGACATAGTATGCGTTAGTGAGGTTAATAGACAGTTTAATTAAAGGGACCTGCAAGCCCACACTCACAGCGTTTCTTGTAGGGTAACTGTGAACAATAGGGGGTGAGGACGGCATCTTTATGAGAGTAGGTGTAGACCAGTACAGTCCTAATAAATAACTGCCTAATTGTAAGAATATCAGTCTCCATAAATAACAGAGTAGATGAATATTGTCTTTGTTTATTAAAAGCTGCTTTTATTATTGATTTTTGAATAACATTTAATGGTTCTAATGTGGTTTTATAGGCCACTCCCCATGCGATGATACCGTATTGTAAAATGGACTGTACATACGCAAAGTAAACTGTTTTTAACTCATTATAATATAGAATTTGGCCTAATTGACGAAATATATAAATTAACTTCCTTAATTTGGACTTTATACAATTAACGTGAGGTTCCCACTTGAGTTTTGCATCAATAATTACACCGAGATACTTGTACTGGTCCACCCTCTCTATCAGCTGGCAATCACATGCAGTATTGAGAGAGTCACCGCACGAGTGTAGCAGCAGCCGCAGGTCCGCAGGTGGCCCGCTCGCAGCGCGTAGTGCGATCGGTAAACACTTTGTTTTACTGACATTCATAGTTAACATATTGTCAGAAAACCATTTATGTAATAAATTTAATTCTTGGGAAGCAGTTTCATATACTTCATGCCAAGTTTTTTCGCTATGAATTACCACTGTATCATCTGCAAACAGGAGTAGTTTTCCTGTGAGATTCAGTTTATCTAGGTTATTTATATACACTAAAAATAATAAAGGACCTAACGTGCTTCCCTGAACCACTCCATAATTTACTTCCTGAGGTTGACTGCTAATATTATTTATACACACAACTTGGTTTCGACCGCTTAAATAACTTATGAACCAATTTAAGGCCATCCCTTGGACTCCAATACATTCAAGTTTACTAAATAACAAATTTCTATCTATAGAATCGAAAGCTTTGGCTAGATCAATAAAAAGAAGTAATGATTTATAATTTTCTTTTAAAGCGTCTATTATAAGTTTATTGATTTCAAAAAGGGCGTCAGAAGTATTTTTACCTGACCTAAATCCAAATTGAGATTTTGATATAATATTATTTATTTCAAGATAAATTTTGAAACTGATATTTTACGCACTTCTCCAGTACTTTACCGACCGCACTTAGCAATGAAATCGGTCTGTAATTGTTCATATCGGATTTATCATTAGACTTATACAAAGGTATTACTTTGGCTAATTTTCATTTGTTTGGGAAAACTCCTGAGGTAAAACTGAGATTGATTAAATGTTTGATCGGTGGTAAAAGATTCTTAATATTATTTTTTAAAACAGATGTAGGAATTTCATCGACCCCGGGAGCAGAGCCACCGCGTAATCCCGGCAAACGCATCTCTCCACCTGGCTGTCTGTTACCGGCATCAGCCGGAACACATGATCGGTTCTATAGGCGACATCATCCACGAGGGGCGGGTCGCCGGACCGCGGCAACTTCTTTGCTAAATGTGAACCTACATTAGAAAAGAAAATATTAAAAGAGTTTGCCACAGCCTTAACTTCAGCGCCCCCATGATCTGAAGCCTGCAGGAAGTTGTGAATGGGGAATGGGGTATTGGATCGTGGCCAACCCACCGCTAATTTCATTGATAACTTTCCAAAACATTTTTGGACAGTTCGATGAATTTGTAATTTTTTTCTCTATAATAAGCTGCCTTTGTCTTTTTTATCTCTTTCGCTAAGTTATTCCTATAAGTTTTAAAATAAGTTTTGAGCGTATCATTAAATGGTTGCCTTTTTAATGTTTTACTAAGTTTGTCTCGTTTTCTGATAGATTGAATTAGATTTACTGTTATCCACGGTTTAAGCTTTTTGTTGCGCGTACTGTTTCTTTTCGGTTTAAGAGATAAATTTTTTAGATCTTCAAGAGATTGTAAAAATATGTCACAGCAGACGTTAACGTCTTCCTGCTGCAGCACGTGGTCCCATGACTGCTCCCCCAAACAGTTTCTGTAGTAGCTCATGGTCCAGGTAAGTGTCAATGTCACTATTAAGACGGGTGCGGGGAGCTCTGCGCTCCACCCCGGCCAGCACCGCGTAGTGGTCAGTCAAGTCAGTAGTTAGAACTCCGGCAGTTACAGCATTACAGTCAGAGTGTTTTATAAAAATATGATCAATGCAAGTTGTAGACTGTTCTGTTACTCTTGTGGGTTTGTTAATGCATTCTATAAATCCTACTCCGCATAGGATATTTAAATATAAGTCTTTCTCATTTACATTTTTACTTGATGTTAAAGTGTCTATGTTTGTGTGTCGCCTGTAAAAATATAAGTCGTGTTTTCGTTGATTGTAGAATAATACTGTTGTAAGTCGTCCAAAAACAAGTTGCAGTTCATCGACGTGCTGCGGTACACCGCCAGTACACTGTAAGGTCGACCGTCAGTTTCAAAGTTCAGTTGCAGTCCTGTCGCCTCCCCCAAAGTAATCTGTTGTACAACCCCGCGCAATTCAGTATTCAAGTAAATAACCACTCCATCATTTCTGTTCCAATTGTTTTGTAGTGCTATAAATATCATAATTTTCTAGAGAAACTAAACTTTTATAAATTGTCAATCCATGCTTCAGTAAGAATAATAATGTCAAATTTAATATTTAAGCTTTCAATACAAATTAGTAAACTGTCTATATTTTTAAAGTAGCTGCGAATATTAAAATGGATCAGTTTTAAAACGTTAGTGTCAGTACTGAATTTATTAAAGTATTGCTTAACGTCATTGTGTGAGTCAAATTGTTCACAGTAAACACGTCGGTAACTGTCAAGTAAGTCATGCAAGGAGATAAGCAATAATAGGCCCGCTACTGTGGGTAGTTAACCCTGCGGTGCTCGCGCGGGCTACATGTGTAGTCCAGTGTAATTTGTTCACCTACTACTAGGAGTGATGTGTTCCTAGGAGGGTCGGAGCCTCAGTACCTTCAAACCAATAGCTGATCAGCCCAGTCAGTGTGCTCTTGCACTGCATAGAGTAAAGGTGTCCGTGTGGTTTTACTTCAAAGTGATCTGGGCTACAACTGTAGCCCGCGCGATTGTTTGTGTCATGAGTAATCCGAAGCGTGCCAGATTGACCAAACGAGATATTCTTGATGAGTTTGACAATCCTTTAAGTTCTCATGAGGAGGATTGCGTTGCCGTGGACAGTGATGATGGAGAAGTAGATCATGTGGAAGAAGAAATCCCATTTATCCGATGAAGAAGATGCACAAATGGCGCCTACTTCCCCTTCCAGTCCACAGGACATGAGTGAGTGTGATGATGAAGATAATACTCCTGTAGGTCATGTTTTTTATTCCAAGGACGAAAACAGAGGAGAGTGATGAAGTGGAATAAGTATCCTCTTGATCCATCTAACATTCGTACAAGGGCATCAAACATTGTGTTGTGATTGCCCGGGCCTAGAGGTGAGGCTCGGAACACTAAAACTGAGATTGATTGTTTAATTTATATTTTGATGATGATGTTATAGAAATTATAGTAAATGGAACTAAAATTTACATATTAGGTACAAAAGACCAATTTGAGCGTGAAAGAGATGCAAGACCAATATATAAGACTAAAATTCGTGCTTTTATAGGAATTCTACTTCTCTCTGGTTTGTTTGGGCAGTTGAAGGAAACACACAAAGCATATTTGGGACAATAATCGTGGAAGTGGCGTAGAATCGTGTTATTTGACAATGAGTGAAAATCTTTTTCATTTTCTAATGAGGTGTATGCGATTCGATGATATTCGAGATCGTCCACAAAGAAAAGTTGTAGATAATCTACCACCTATTAGATCGTTTTTGACCTGATTGTGCAGAAAATTTAGGACGTTCTTCACACCCAGTGAGTATTACACTGTTGACGAACAATTGTTCAAGTTTAGAGGCAACTGCCAATTCAAGATTTACATTCCAAGTAAACCAGGAAAATATGAGATCAAGGATTTTGCCTTAGTTTGTGCAAAAAACCATGCATGTGTGTAATTTAGAAGTTTATGTGGCTAAGCAGCCTCTAGGACCTTTCAATGTGTCACAGTCTGCAGAGGACGTGACAATTCGAATTTGTGAGCTAGTTGCAGGAACAAATCGGAATATTACAATGGACAACTGGTTTACTTCAATACCTTTGGCTGAAAAACTATTTGAAGAAAACAGTTGACTATTGTTGGTTACGATGAGGTCTAACGCAATTGGCATAACCGAAGATCTTAAGGCAAATAAAAGCCGAGAATTATATTCCTCAATATTTGCACACCACAAAAAAAGACTCTTGTATCTTATTGCCCGAAGAAAAATAAGGCAATCGTCATACTCTCGACAATGCACAGTGACCAAACCATTGATCTAGACAGTGGGGAGTTAAAAAAGCCAGAAATAGTTACATTCTACAATCGTACATAGGTTGGGAGTCGATGAAGTTGACCAAATGTGTGCTAAGTATGATATATCAAGAAACACCAAGCGCTGGCCTACGGTAATTTTTTTTGGGCTTGTGAATAATGCAGCAATAAATGCTTCACGCATCTACAAGTTCAACAATATGGACACTTCAATGCCTAGAAGGGAATTTCTAGACCATCTTGCTTGGGAACTTTTTCATCCCCAGATCAGAAAACGCCTGGAATCCTCAGTGTTACCCACTGAAATGAAAATTCGAGCTAGGGGAATTTTGGGAATAGAAGAACCTAGACGTCAACCTATCCCACAAGACAACAGAGTTTTATGTTATAGTCTACAACAAATGAACCTTATAATGTAAATTCAAAAGTTTTTGTAAAATGAAAAAGATTCAGAAATGTACATATAATGGTAAGATATTGACTTTTATGTAAATAAGCAATTTAAAACTAATTTATATATTTTATTGATTTTGTAATAAACATGTTTATAACTGAAGTATTTTTCCATCATTCACATGTCCTGAACTTTTTTTTAAGTTTTACGACCTTAAAGATATGCAATTTTCAAAACCAGCAAAATACAAAATAACGTAACTTTACAATTTTATTTTTTTATTTAAAAATTGTTGTTGTGTAATACATTGAAATATTAATTTAAGTAAGAATATATGTTGGAAATAATAAAAAAATTCTAAAACAATGCTAAGGTTACATGTCCCTGTACAAAAAACAAAAAAAAGTCGTGGGCTACAACTGTAGCCCATGCGAGTATTGGCGTAACAAAACATCACGCAAGTAGCGCAGGGTTAACGATATAACGCTTAGCTCAAAATTACAATGTAACTCAAATTACTTTCTATGAGTAGCGCGCTGAATTCAAAAATCCCAATACGAACCTAAAATCAAGAGAAATAAAGTGCATTATTCACTTTTTTAGTTATATTTGTTTAAATTCTGCTCAACGTTATATGTATACAGCAGAAAAGTTCTATAATGCATTTATTTGTACATTCCCTTAGGTAATTTTTAGAAAACTCTACATACATGTACGTAATATGATGTACTCATACAACGTTCACTGTATGCTCCGCATCAGACGCTGTTGGAATTTTTGGCAATAGGCAAGGCTTGTGATGTAATGCTAATTTCGTGCTGGAATATAGGCTAATATCTGCCTTTGTTTTGTTCTTTAGATGACAATTCCTTAGTACTTTCTTCAGACAGTAGGGATGGGCTTTTGTCGTGGATTAAACAGGATTTAGACATAATTTCGTAATGGGTAAAACATAATAAACTTTCTTATAAATACAGTTAAATCAAAATGTGTTTTATTTGTTGATCGGAATAAAGAAAATAAAGACCTTCACAAATCAGTTGCAAAATTTATTGCTACACACGTCAATGCCCATATAAGTGTTTTTGCATAGAAATCGTAGATTATGTAATGTTATTTGGAGTTAATTATTGACAGGAACTTAAAATGGGATTACTATATAAATTATTTAGCAGGAAAATTACGAAAAATTTATTTTTTTAAATTTTTTAATAGATTATATAAATATTGAACATTTGAAGGAGTTATATACTTCCTGGGTTCAAGGCACCATACGGTTTGGCTATTTTTACACTATAATTGGTTTTTGTTATAATCCTAAAACCAATTATATAACTAATCAGAGATTTGCAGTTAGAAACATTAACAATATAAAGAAATTTGAACCTGTCTCACATTTGTTTATAGAAACAACGTATACCAAACATTAAACAAGTGTATGTGTCACGTATTTTAATTTATATTCAAAAACATACCTTTAAATACAATGTTAAGCAAAAGTATACTAAATCTTAGATCATCTAGTCAAATATCATTAATACTTCCTAATTTTACGAAAGAAATCTCTAGGCACACCAATTTTTGTTATAACAGTATTAAAATCTGTAGCATATTTTTGAATGAATGTGGTAATAATGTTTTTTCAAGGTAAGCCCAAATTTAAAATGAAAGTCAAAGAATATGTTCATAACAATATTATGTGAATCTGACCTAGTCTTTCAGACAATTCTGTCAACGAATAATTCTAGAAATGTTTTATATTTAACGATATTGGTGTATTTTCTCAAATTCGTTATAATATTTATTACAGTTCGTTATTTGCTATATATCTATTAAAATGTTATTTATATTGTTATTATAATTAGAGATTTTATGATGTTATCTGTTTGTGTAATGTTATTCATATGAATTTTTATTTAGTTTGATTTTTTTATTGTTGTTATTATAATATTTAGATGTATATTTTTGTTATATGTATTAATAGTTTAATATGTACTTATTATTAGCTTATGAATGTATGTGTAAGTACGTAGACTTGTTTATTATGGTTGTCATATATGATGAAACTTGGATCTGGTATGAGCTGGGAGTCTGTTGTTGGCATTTCTTTAGTTTAATATACTCGTAGTATAAGTTATATACCATATAAACACTGTATGATAATGTTAGTAGCAGGATTTAGTTTGTTCATTTAATAATGTGCAGCCGACCTAATTAAATTACAGCGTTATGTGATAATTTTGTTATAACGCTATTCAAATTTATAATAAATTTATGAAGGAATGTGGTAATGATCGGTTTTTTAAAGGTAAGCCCATATTCAAAATAAAAGTCAAAGAATATGTCCATAACAATATTATGTGAATCTGACCAAGTCTTAAACATTTCTTTTCATGAATAATTCTAGAAAATTTTTTTATATTTTACGATATTGGTGTATTTTCTGTCGACTTATCATGACTCTAACTTGGTATAATATTTATTATATATTATATATTATTATAGTTAGTTTTTTGCTATATATATATAAATATATATATATACAGGGTGATTCATGAAGTTCTCCCCCCACTTCTACAGCACATTGTACTAGTAAAAATAATGAAAAAATGTTATATAAACATAGGTCCGAAAACGCTTCGTTAGCGAGTTACAGCTAGCGAAAGATTTCACCTGCATTCCTGGGTAAAGAGTAAAATAAAGCCATACTGAACTTTTGGAAAGGTTAATTAAGTAAGAAATATCGTGGATTCTTATGTATTTTACCTGATAAAGCTAATAAAATAGGTTTCAGAAACTGTACCTGTAGTAGTTTTTTGAGGGATTCAGGGTTAAATACAAAAAATTGGGGCACGAAACAATGTTTTTTTAAGTTTGATGTACAATAACTTTGTTAAATTGGTAATAAATACATAAAATCAACAAACATTAATTGTAGAGAATTTAATTCTGAGAAAATTGATATAATCAAAGTCTAAAATAAAACAGAAATAAGTACAAAAAAATCGATTTTATTCAGTATAATACATTACTAGCTGTTAAAGAAATACCGTACGGTATTTAGTTAAAATAAAACAAAAACAAAATGTTTGTTCCTTAATGATGAGATAAATTGAGAAAACAGGATTAACTGTTAAATAAATTTATTTTTAAATAAAAATATCATGTTTTATTACGTTGTATTTTTTTTTTTTTAATAAAAATTTACATCAAATGTTCGAAAATAAATGAAGCAAACATTTTCCCATTATTGTTTACTAATCATCGAAATGCAGTTTGTTGTTTTATTAATTTCTAAGTTGGTAACGCACGAATAACAGCTCTGATCAACAATGGTATTCTGTACTGTTACGTTAAAACTGTGTATTAGTGGTGTTTTGCAAAATACAGCAGGAGATCGGGTTCTGTGAATCGTGTTATTAAATGCAATTTTTCTGTGAGTTATAATTCGATTGTTTATTCAGCGAAAAAATATGCCTTACTTATTTAATCAGAGGAATACGATGATATGGTTTTTATTTTGGGGTTACTGTAATGGTAATGCTAGAGCTGCTGAAGAAGAATATGAATTACGTTACCCTAATAGGAGGATTCCAGATACCAAAACAATTTCAGGAACTTTTCGTACTCTTCGGGAAACAGGATCACTACCAAGTACTAGAACCAATTATGAACGAGCTGTCCAACTTGATGATGATATTGTTATTAATGCTGTTCATCGCAGTCCAGGTGTAAGTACACGACGTATTTCTAGGCGGATAGGAGTTTCGCAGTCAACGGTGTGGAGGTCACTTAATCGAAACAAAATTTTATCCGTTTCATAAAACAAAAGGTTCAACATCTACAGCTAGGGGGGATGGTCCGCTTCGCTTGGAGTTTTGCAAACTTTTTGAATATTAATAATCAACTCTACAAGCGTATTTTTGTTTACGGATGAGGCACAATTCACTCGGGATGGTGTCAATAACTTGCACAATGAACACTTCATGGGCAGAAGAAAATCCACATGAGGTAGTGGAACAGAACTTTCAACACCGATTTAGCGTCAATGTTGGTGTGGCCTTTTGCACAATCGGCTGATTGGACCTTTCATATTACCTGGACGCCTAAATGCTGAGTTCTATTTGCATTTCCTTCAAGAAGAGTTGCCGCAGCTGTTAGAGAATGTTCCTTTACATCTCAGACAAAATTTGTACTTCCAGCATGACGGAGCACCTCCCCACTTTTCACGTGCCGTTTCTGCTTACTTAAATCATCAATTTCCTGGACACTGGATTGGTCGTGGAGGGCCTCACCCTTGGCCACCAAGATCACCAGATCTATCTCCATTGGATTATTGCATCTGGGGATGGATGAAAGACATTGTATACAAGACAAAAGTGAATTCTCGTGATGAATTAATTGCCCGTATTATGGATTCGGCTGTGCAGATACAGGGAAGTCCTGAAAAATTAAGAAACGCAACAAAAGCAATACACAAACGTGCTGCAAAATGTATTGACAATGATGGCCTCATTTTCGAAACATCTATTATAAAAAAAGGTGCGTACGGTTGGGCCCAACCTGATTAATTTTGCTTAAAACTAGTAATGTATTTATACCGAATAAAAATCGATTTTTTGGTACTTATTTCTGTTTTATTTTAGGACTTTGATTATATCAATTTTCTCAGAATTAAATTCTCTTACAATTAATGTTCGTTGATTTTATGTATTTTATTACCAATTTAACAAAGTTATTGTACATCAAACTTAAAAAAACATTGTTTCGTGCCCCAATTTTTTGCATTTAACCCTGAATCCCTCAAAAACTACTACAGGTACAGTTCTGAAACCTATTTTTATTAGCTTTATCAGGTAAAAATACATAAGAATCCACGATATTTCTTACTTAATTAACCTTTCCAAAAGTTCAGTATGGCTTTATTTTTACTCTTTACCCAGGAATTCAGGCGAAATCTTTCGCTAGCTGTAACTCGCTAAACGAAGCGTTTTCGGGACCTATGTTTATATAACATTTTTTCATTATTTTTACTAGTACAATGTGCTGTAGAAGTGGGGGGGAGAACTTCATGAATCACCCTGTATACAATATACATCACATATATATATTTCAATGTTATTTGTATTGTTATTATAATTAGAGATTTTCAAATGATATCTGTTTATTTATTGTTACTCATATGAATTGTTATTTTGTTTTACTTGTTTATTGATTGTTGTTATTATAATATATAGATGTATATTGTTGTTTCTTTGTGTATTATTAGTTTAATATGTACTTTATTTTAGTTTATTATTTTAGACTCGTTATTATAGTTTGTCATACCAATGAATAACTTGGGATCTGGTATTAGACTGGGAGTCTGTTTTTGGCATTTCTTTAGTTTAATATAGTATAAGTTATATACCTTAAAAGTATATAGTAGCAGGATTTAGTTTGTTAATTTAATGTGCAGCCGACCAAAATTATATTTACAATTTTATATGATATGTGTAAAGATTTGTCACACGTGCTTACTGCACTTGACAGTACAGTAAGCAAGATCTATCCTTTAATGTTTGGTCTTCTTTGAGACGTGATTTAATAATTCCGAGAGTTTCTGGAAACTAGTACATTTTTAAATAGATTTTCGACATCAAAAACTTACCAGTTTGTCAGTTTCAGTCACCTTTAGGGATTTTGACTTATCTACGAAATCCCTGGAATTTTTGATGAAAGAGTCAGTTTTTCCTACCAATGGCGTTAAGATGTCCAAGAGGACTTTAGACAATTCCCTCCAAGGTGAATCACGAGAACTAATGATGGGCCGGAGAGGGATGGTATGTTTGTGGATTTTGGGAAGGCCATACATATGGGGGATTTTGGAGTGGTGAGGAGTTAATTTAGATCTAAATTTAATCTGAA
This sequence comes from Homalodisca vitripennis, assembly GCF_021130785.1. Classification (NCBI taxonomy): domain Eukaryota; kingdom Metazoa; phylum Arthropoda; class Insecta; order Hemiptera; family Cicadellidae; genus Homalodisca; species Homalodisca vitripennis. The sequence continues at coordinate 16,233 of NW_025778298.1, forward strand.
AAAAATTCTTTATGTTTTCTTAAGGTGTTTGCTACTTTGCGTTCAAAATGAATCAGTCGGGTCTTTTTTTAAAAACTGTATATTTGCCAGTATTTAAATTTTCCGCAATCTTTTCTTTATACGCTACTGAGTCAAGTACCACAGTAGCGTTGCCTTTATCGGCAGGTGTGTGTATACGTTAGCAGAAGGCGTGTATACGTCTTCTCGTGCAACTGCGACATAATCGTACATTAGGAATGTATTAGTTCAAATATATTGGGTTTGCTCACTTGAATGCAAATTGGCTTAATATAATCATATTATTTTCTATTCTTTGTTATTTGGCAATATTGAATTTGCTTAATTCATCTATTTGAGAGTATATCTTGAGTCTATAAAATGTTTATAAAATTTTAAATTTAAGTTTAGAGTTTTATTACTAGTCTTTAAATGTTTAGTTTAAGTTAGATGGTAACATCGTCTTTAAAGTGTAATACTAACCTGGGCATCCCACTGTGGCCTGTGCTAGTGTGATTTGTGATTGTGATCTTCGCACTTATGAGTTGTGCTCGGGACTTGCATCCTGTGCAGTGACAACGCCTGGCCTGGCCTGGACTCCAAGCAGCTTTTTGGTATGTTTAAATCACTTTCTTTTCCTTCCTTACTCCCTTTTGTTCTTTATTTTTGCATGTATTAATACTTTCTCCTCCCGTCAAAGAGGATAGATTTCAATCCTAGAAAAACGTTGCGTTATACCTTTGATAGCCTATAACGATGGGAAATGTCGAATCCTGATATCGTTTAAACGTTTCATTCGTTAATAACTAACTTAAAAAGATTACAATTATCAAGGGCCGATATGTTATACAACTATGTATAGCAGCTTAATCATTGTATAAACGTTTGCTTGAAAAATTTGATTATATATTTTCTGTTCCAGCCTGTCAATAGATACAGACACATTTTTGAATATATTATTAGCACTGTTCGAATTACTTGTAAGAAAAAAGAATAACAATATTTACTTCACTATTAGTAATTTACTCTCATTAGGTATTCATAGCATTTTAAATATAAAGCATAATAGTTTATAATTACGCGTGGAATTTGCGAGCTGTTACATCAGTGAATATAATCCACTTCTGGACCGGAAATGACACCAGAAGAGAATAAAAAATCAGATGAGATTTTGTGCCGGTGTGTTCCGCTGGTTCTGTTGGAGACGAAAAGTACGGAAACTCGACAGCTGCTTTTTATATATCTTGTGAAAGCTTCATATCCTTTATTACAATATTCTTTTCATTTATTTAACGAAGTACTTCCAAATATAACATCAGAAATTGCTTGATTATGATATGTTTATTTTCGTTTTTTAAGCTTAAACTCAATTCTAGCACAGATTTATTTTTACGTTAAAACACCTCTCTGTAAGATTGCTAAGAAGTGAAAATCACTATATGGCTATATTAAATCGAAATTGATCAATTTTGAATATTTTACAGATATAATCCACAAACAAAACATTTAATAATTATTTAAATTTATCAAAACTATTGGTAATGGTAGTAAAAAGTAGCTATTTTATGAACGTATAGTTTGTTGCCACAAATGTTTTGTTCGCCAAGTTAGAAACAATAATGTATCAAAATAGATAATGAACGAAACATTGATTTTATAACTTATGAGTTATGAGTGTTTAACTTGTTACTGGATTTACTTTTCTGGATTTGGATTGTGAATAACAGATATCAATATTACTTAAGTATCAGTCAATTACTCCAGACAAGAGTAAATAAACAAGTATGACTTGAGTATACTGTTCATATATATGAGTTTTATACCAAATAGGGTTCTAATAAATCGGCTTCTCTCCCTTTGGGCCTAAGTACAATATTCACTAACGCTCAGCTAAATCACATGTAGTGACGTCTCATCATCGAACCCAGTGTTCTTCATATAGAGATGAAGATCGTGAAAAATGTCAACTGTAAATGTCAGTTCGTTTTCGAGGTATCGTGTGGACTTCCAGCCCCTCAAGTGTTTAGGCTTCGGTAATGCTCAGGTAATACTTGTATTTTTTATTACGTACATTGTATATTTGGACTAAAGTAAAAATTTAATGCATAATCTAAGCAGATAATGAGATGTGAATATTTTTACATTACTAGAGATAAGTACCCTTTGCGTTTGCTAATAAAAGTGATAGTATATAAAGTATCATTGATATTTACATTCACACTTAATATGGGTAAATATGGAAATATTACTATAAAACACCAAGACTTCAAATTTCAGGTGTTTTTTTTTAAAACATTACAATACTACAAATAGTATATTTTTATTTTAGGTAGGTTTCAAATTACAAATGTTTAAGTTTAAAAATAAAATTTTTAAAAATAAATGTTAGTTTTTCTGTACAAATCCCTTGAAATTTTAAAGTAAGTTGGTGTTAATGTAATAATTATAAATTTATATTGGTCGTAATGCCATTATTATTATTTTCAGGTTAAAACTGATTTCATACTAATTTAATTTTTTTGTTACATGAATATTTAACATTCAAAACATAAAATGTGAATTTTATTTTGAATATAGAAATATTTTATCTTTATGTATGAACTTCAGCTATACATTTCTCATTTAATAGTATTAAATGAAGCTATATATCTGTTATTATTATATTAAACGTCAAAAATTTTTGAAGTTTAGTTTTCGTTGTATAATTTAATAACTTAACTTGTAATTTTAATGAAGATTTTAGAAGCCAGCTACGAGACTTTACCTTATTTGGTAGCAAACTAAGACCTCATAGAAATAAATGAATTGTTTTCTTTTATATGAACCTTAAAAATTTATAGCACTAGAAGGGGGGGGGGAAATATATTATTGTTCAATAGTAAAAAAAAATACAAGAAATTTGAATAAAATCAATTCCAGAATTGAAAAAAATTTAAAATTAATACAGAATTGATGGAACGAAAACACACGTGTATTTTACAAACCATTTTATTTTTATTATAAAAAAAATGTCATTTATATTAGGGAGTCCGATTCTTAGGATATTTATAAATTGTCTAAACAAAAATGTTTTTTAATTTTAAAATTTCACTTAGTTTTGTAGCCCACTGAGGTTGTCTTAAAACTTTTAATTGTTTAAAGATGTTCAGACGTATATTTTTTGTGATCCGGTATTCTAAATCTCTAATAAATAAATTCATAAAAATAAATTTTGTAATGGTTTCAGAAAATAATATAGATTGAAATAAATACCTACTGATTAAATAATATTGAAGTTCGATATTTAGTAAATGTTATTTATTAAAAATGTTTACAATATTCGGATTGGAAATTTCAGATACATTTGGTTATCGACTGTTATACTAAAAAATACTTTATTGCCTGGATCATAAAGATGTTATACCAAGTGAAAAGCAACAATACTTTCGATAATATCATTAGATGTAATGATATTTTAAAGACACATATCATTAAACTTTATGTAGTTATAATTGTGTATAATTAAATTAAAATTGATTCAAGTAAGGTAAACTCTCATATTAGATAACTAATTTTAAAAACTATATAGAAACAATGAAGATATAATTAAGTGTATAAAAACTAACCGATTCCACAAACTATTATTTAAGTTCTTTATTGGACAGGTTCATGAAAGAAACAGAGAGAGAGAGAGAGAGAGAGAAGAGGCGCGCTTGGAGAGCTTCCAAGTGCCGTATTTTCCTCGGGAAAATCTGCATTAAACTCGTAAATTTTTGTTATTTTATAACAATTCAAAGCTCTGATTCACTAAATTCAATTATATAAGTGGATTTTAAACTTACCCTAAACAGTATGTCAATAGTTAGTTTAGAAATGGTTATATAATAAAACTATTTACAAGTTTTATTAAGTTCAAACACAATAAATTCTCTTATATACTAAGGCAACCTGTTCAGTATATCAACTCGTATAGTCACAATTTAGATAAACGTATACATTTTTGTAGATTATTTATGAAACACAAAAAATGTAAAAAAAATACGTAATATGTGTTATTAACTTACAATACCAATTTTAAAACTAGCTAAAATTTATGACTCCATTTGTGAACACCTTTTTTATACTTTTATGCCGTCCAGTATCATGGATTTTCTTTATAAAGAGACTTAGTTTCTTTCAGCCTGTTGTTAGACAACAGTGAATGTGACAGATTTTGATGTGAGGGAAGAGCCTACTAAGAAAGATTCCGTATGCATATCACGTACTCACTACTCGTGTAGATATTCTACTACAACAAAATGTGGCATCTCAATCACTGCATCAAAACTAAGAACAATAAAATATCGATGTTTATAAATAAACAGCTGATTTTACAATAACTTGTTGACGTTGAGTTTTTAAATCTGTTTGGCACTGTTGCTGTGTTTATTTTGCAAAACATGATGCTATCCACTACAACAATTGAAAGCTTACTACTATATTATTATCTTATAGATTTATATGATCTAGGAGTTAGGACGTAATTTATAATTATATGCAGCTACTGTATTTACTCTTTATGAATTTCCATGATATTATTACTTTTTACGTTATCAAACCTTTCAACAATCCCCTATCTTAAAAATTGATGTAATATTCTAATATTAATTCCTTTATTGGTTTTTGAAAATGTAAGAACAATAATTGTGGCCAAATTTTAATTTTTGACGTGACAACGTCTTAAATTAGGTTGCGGCTTCGGAGTCACTCATGAAAAAGTGTAACGCCCGGTAACGTTACGATCGCCGTCCAGTGGGTCCGCCGCACGGGGGATCCGCACGGGATATAAAGCAGATAACTGTGGGTCCGCCGCACGGGATAAAGCAGATAAACTATGTTTATTCGTGAAAATGTGGAGTGCTTAGATTCGTCATTTACAACAAACTACAAACAATAAAGGTAAATAATTGTACACTGAATATTTCATTATCGTAAACTATGATTGATTGATTAATTGTTAGATTGACACAAAAGTTGAGAAACTGAGTTTATAGGTTATGTCATACTATTGACAAATGTTGATAGTTGTTAAGTAAATTATTAGTTTGAATCATCAATCTGCAATCTACCATTCAGTCGATTGAGAAGAAACAGCGCGTATTGCTAGTCAAACATTTAAAATAACAAATTATAACCTCTAACCTGTCATAACAGTGCGACCAAACAAACGAACTTAAAACCGACCAATCACCACGCGCGGAGTTAGAATTTAACTGTGTTTAGCAAGAATTTCAAATTCCAATTTTAGTAAATGTTTTATTCAACTTTACCATTTTACAATAACAAATTTTAATTAATTTCAAATTATGTACAATGTTTTAGTAAACAAAATATATTTCTATAGTTAAAACTTGTGCAATTCTTTATTTTCATTCAATTCCTTGTTCCTATTGTGCAATTTAATAATATTCATATCAATAAATATTTCTACGAGAAAAAGACGTTGTCACGTAAAATCTTCGCCCGTTTAAAAACCGACTTTACAGGCAACCATAATTTTTTTTATTAATTTAATCTTGTGCATAATCTAAATGATGTGATAATTATCGTGAATATTATGATTGAAAACAAATAACGATAAGGAATGTTGAAGCTTATTGGACCAACTAACGCAAGAGGTGGTGGAATCAAGTTTACGAGACTAAAACTCAAACACGATTTAAGCCACTGAGACTCCTAAAAATGTACTCCCGATTTACATATACATACATGCTGGGAAGTCTGGGAACAGTCTAATATCTTATGAATTCGTAAACAGAACAAACATTAAACTTTAAACAGTCACATGGGACTTAAAGTTGAAACTTTTTGATGCAACCCCACCTCAAGGGTAACCAACCTGAGTTCGTAAGGAGACGGTGAGAATTCTTAAATCTAAGCATAGGTTGATGAGCATTATAAAGTTCTTATTTAGTAGAAAATCATGCCGCAAATTAAAAAGCTCCAAAAGGTCAATTCGACCTATGTATTAAGGAATTTCTCTAAAGTATTCTCCAAACTCTTCCTCCCAGCCAATTTCAAATTATGTACAATGTTTTAGTAAACAAAATATATTTATATAGTTAAAATTTGTGCAATTCTTATTTTTCATTCAATTCCTTGTTCCTATTGTGCAATTTAATAATATTCATATCAATAAATATTTCTACCGAGAAAAAAGACGTTGTTCACGTTTTAAAATCTTCGCCCGTAAAAAAAAACCGACTTTTACAGGCAACCATAATTTTTTTATCTTTATTTTTTTTCTTAAATAAAAATAAAATCCTAAAAAACAAATACATACATACATATAGTAAACTAAGCCTTTCAGACCCGTGATATTTTTTTGACACGAAGAAAAAAAATCCTCAAAATATCAACAAAGAGTTTCGTAAACACCCTTTACAATATTGTATAACATGTTGTAGTGGGACGAATGTATGTTTAAGCTATAAAATATTTACTTAAATTAAAATTAATTGGTTTCAAATTATTATAGGATTCTATCATTTTTCCATCATAAATAATCATTAAGAAGGGCTATATAGGCACTATCTCAATATTGCCACCTTAGAAGAAGGAGAGCTCTTTTCCAGCCCCTCCTTTAAAACGGGCAGGGAACTGGATTACTTTCTCTTTTTTAACCCATAGTGTATTGTTTAAACTAAATACCATCGATATTTTTAAAATAAATTCGAGTTAATCTTTAACAGTAACAAAAACTGTTGCTCTTTCTAGAGCCCCAATACACTGCCCTCTAAACAAATACAATTATTTGAAAGTGGATTCGATGACGGTTAGTACCTTCCAATTATTATAATTTCTCTCGGGAGTGTTTCGTAAAATCTATGTTTTCTTTTATGCAACTAAGATCATTTCGTGCAAAAATTCTGATTACAGCTAGTCTTAGTATAGCTGTAGTCCGTAAAAGTTGTCTAAACGGCAACTTATTTGGAGCAATAAAAATTATCGTTACATTTTAGGGACTACATGGTATTATATCAACTGCAATCAACTCATTTTTAAGTTATTAAAGATACTTTGTTGGATTAATTGGGGCTGTGAAGAGTAGCCTCAAACAATTTATGATTTCAGACAAATAAATATACCTTACTTTCACTATTGAAAAGCATTAAATTCCATCTCTGCAGTATAAGTTTGAATGTGGAAACGTCTTTCTCTGTCTCTACCAGACTCTTTCTCATTTTCAGCAACTTCCGTTGTACAATTTAATGCGATAAAAAGTTTACATCTAAAAAATTAATGACTTAGTAGTTGAATAACTTGGGACTTTATCAAAGTTGTTAGAAACTCACCCGTTGACGAGATTCTCCTAAGTTTATTCACTATAGCACGCAACAAAAACGTGTATTACAATTCTCAGGTCATTTACGATCATCTTTGGTCTTACCAGTGTTTTATATCTTGTTAAGTAGTATACAAGGACTTGATGGGAAAATTGCTAACACAACAACTACCATAGTTATTAATAAATTCAGACTAAACAAGGTACATAGACAGTATATGCACATATCTTGGACTAGCAAGAGTTAGATGAGCCAGTCTCAATAAATAAAGCCTTTTGGAAATAAACTATCATACAATAGATTCAGTGTGTGAACCTGTTATAATCAGTAATGGCAGAGCTGATATATATTGAGCATTATATTGATGAAGAGATGTCAAGGACAGACGAGGTCATGATAAATCAGGATTCAGGCTGACAGTCAGGGATTTACAAAAGATTGAATCAGTCACATAAAAAAGGATTTGCGAAAGAACGGCAATGAGCAATTTAATTTTAATAATAATATTTCCAAATGCAAGTAGAACAACTACAAGAAAACTTTTCAATTAAAAAAAGCAACTTAATAATATGGGTTCCTAAAGTAACTACCGAAAAAACAAAAAATTACTACAATAGCTTTTTTCTCTAGGGGTTTGGGACCGATGTCATAAATAATTTATACGCTGTTTTAGAGAACTTTACCATAGAGTTCAGCTTCTATGATGTGAGAAAAACTCACTTGATATCAGAAACTGAGAAAGACTCAAATTGCACTTAGTCCTGAAAAGCTCAGTATGCTGCTTCTGGAGTGACAGGATATTCAGGATGGTTAAGGTTGGGGTAGGGGTGGGGACTACTGTCACAGTTCCCTCGTTACTTCAACACAATCAGAAATAACGGGTTACTATATATCTCAATCATACCCGGTGTTGTTAGAACTGATTTTAGTTTTCAAGCATTAGAAGAATAATTTTTCTCATGTTGAAATAAAATTATAGTAAATATCAAGGTACAACTGATATGTTTACACTTCACAGACCTGTAAACTTTACCACTATTTCCACTAGACAATTTTTATTTCTATTAAACATTTTTACCTCGAGTATTGCTCCTTTTCTCGACTATATACCGGGGTGTTTACTTAACACATCACACATTTCGGTATAAATATACTTTTTATGTGATTAAATACTATCGTGTTATATGCATTGTGATATCAATGAAACTACTCTTCACAGCCCAATTAATCCAAACAAAGTATTCTTTAATAACTTAAAAATGAGTTGATTGCAGTTGATATAATACCATGTAGTCCCTAAAATGTAACGATAATTTTATTGCTCCAAAATAAGTTGCCGTTAGACAACTTTTACGGGGACTACAGCTATACTAAGACTAGCTGTAATCAGAATTTTTGCACGAAATGATCTTAGTTGCATAAAAGAAACATAGATTTTACGAAACACTCCCGAGAGAAATTATTAATAATTGGAAGGTACTACCGTCATCGAATCCACTTTCAAATAATTGTATTTGTTTAGAGGGCAGTGTATTGGGGCTCTAGAAAGAGCAACAGTTTTTTGTTACTGTTAAAGATTAACTCGAATTTATTTTAAAAATATCGATGGTATTTAGTTTAACAATACCACTATGGGTTAAAAAAGAGAAAGTAATCCAGTTCCCTTGCCCGTTTTAAAGGAGGGGCTGGAAAAGAGCTCTCCTTCTTCTAAGGTGGCAATATTGAGATAGTGCCTATATAGCCCTTCTTAATGATTATTTATGATGGAAAATGATAGAATCCTATAATAATTTGAAACCAATTAATTTTAATTTAAGTAAATATTTTATAGCTTAAACATACATTCGTCCACTACAACTGTTACAATATTGTAAAGGGTTGTTTACGAACTCTTTGTTGATATTTTGAGGATTTTTTCTTCGTGTCAAAAAAATATCACGGGTCTGAAAGGCTTAGTTTACTATATGTATGTATGTATTTGTTTTTTAGGATTTTATTTTTATTTAAGAAAAAAAAATAAAGATATAAAAAATTATGGTTTGCCTGTAAAGTCGGTTTTAACGGGCGAAGATTTTTACGTGACAACGTCTTTTTCTCGGTAGAATATTTATTGATATGAATATTATTAAATTGCACAATAGGAACAAGGAATTGAATGAAAATAAGAATTGCACAAATTTTAACTATATAAATATATTTTGTTTACTAAAACATTGTACATAATTTGAAAATTGGCTGGGAGGAGAGTTTGGAGAATACTTTAGAGAAATTCCTTAATACATAGGTCGAATTGACCTTTTGGAGCTTTTAATTTTTGCGGCATGATTTTTCTACTAAATAAGAAACTTTATAATGCTCATCAACCTATGCTTAGATTTAAGAATTCTCACCGTCTCCTTACGAACTCAGGTTGGTTACCCTTGAGGTGGGTTGCATCAAAAAGTTCAACTTTAAGTCCCATGTGACTGTTTAAAGTTTAATGTTTGTTCTGTTACGAATTCATAAGATATTAGACTGTTCCCAGACTTCCCAGCATGTATGTATATGTAAATCGGGGGGGAGTACATTTTTAGGAGTCTCAGTGGCTTAAATTCGTGTTTTGAGTTTTAGTCTCGTAAACTTGATTCACCAACCTCTTGCGTTAGTTGGTCCAATAAGCTTCAACATTTCCTTATCGTTATTTGTTTTCAATCATAATATTCACGATAATATCACATCATTAGATTATGCACAAGATTAAATTAAAAAAAAATTATGGTTGCCTGTTAAAGTCGGTTTTACGGGCGAAGATTTTACGTGGACAACGTCTTTTTCTCCCTCGGTAGAATATTTATTGATATGGAATATTATTAAATTGCACAATAGGAACAAGGAATTGAATGAAAATAAGAATTGCACAAGTTTTAACTATAGAAATATATTTTGTTTACTAAAACATTGTACATAATTTGAAATTAATTAAAATTTGTTATTGTAAATGGTTAAAGTTGAATAAAACATTTACTAAAATTGGAATTTGAAATTCTTGCTAAACCACAGTTAACATTCTAACTCCGCGCGTGGTGATTGGTCGGTTTAGTTCGTTTGTTTGGTCGCCACTGTTATGACAGGTTAGAGGTTATAATTTGTTATTTTAAATGTTTGACTAGCAATACGCGCTGTTTCTTCTCAATCGACTGAATGGTAGATTGCAGAGTGATTCGAACTAATAATTTACTTAACACTATCAACATTTGTCAATAGTATGACATAACCTATAAAACTCAGTTTCTCAACTTTTGTGTCAATCTAACAATTAATCAATCAATCATAGTTTACGATAATGAAATATCAGTGTACAATTATTTTACCTTTATTGTTGTAGTTGTTGTAAATGACGAATCTAAGCAACTCCACATTTTCACGAATAAACATAGTTATCTGCTTTATTCCCGTGCGGCGGACCCACAGTTATCTGCTTTATCCCGTGCGGATCCCGTGCGGCGGACCCACTGGACGGGCATCGTAACGTTACCGGGCGTTACACTTTTTCATGAGTGACTCCGAGCCGCAACCTAATTTAAGACGTTGTCACGTCAAAAATTAAAATTTGCCACAATTATTGTTCTTACATTTTCAAACCAATAAAGGAATTAATATTAGAATATTACATCAATTTTTAAGATAGGGGATTGTTGAAAGGTTGATAACGTAAAAAGTAATAATATCATGGAAATTCATAAAGAGTAAATACAGTAGCTGCATATAATTATAAATACGTCTACTCCTAGATCATATAAATCTATAAGATAATAATTATAGTAGTAAGCTTTCAATTGTTGTAGTGGATAGCATCATGTTTTGCAAATAAACACAGCAACAGTGCAAACAGATTAAAAAACTCAACGTCAACAAGTTATTGTAAATCAGCTGTTATTTATAAACATCGATATTTTATTGTTCTTAGTTTGATGCAGTGATTGAGATGCCACATTTGTTGTAGTAGAATATCTACACGAGTAGTGAGTACGTGATATGCATACGGAATCTTTCTTAGTAGGCTCTTCCCCTCACATCAAAATCTGGTCACATTCACTGTTGTCTACAACAGGCTGAAAGAAACTAGTCTCTTTATAAAGAAAATCCATGATACTGGACGGCATAAAAGTATAAAAAAGGTGTTCACAAATGGATCATAAATTTTAGCTAGTTTTAAAATTGTATTGTAAGTTAATAACACATATTACGTATTTTTTTACATTTTTGTGTTTCATAATAATCTACAAAAATGTATACGTTTATCTAAATTGTGACTATACGAGTTGATATACTGAACAGGTTGCCTTAGTATATAAGAGAATTTATTGTGTTTGAACTTAATAAAACTTGTAAAATAGTTTATTATATAACCATTTCTAAACTAACTATTGACATACTGTTTAGGGTAAGTTAAAATCCACTTATATAATTGAATTTAGTGAATCAGAGCTTTGAATTGTTATAAAATAACAAAAATTACGAGTTTAATGCAGATTTCCGAGGAAAATACGGCACTTGGAAGCTCTCCAAGCGCGCCTCTTCTCTCTCTCTCTCTCTCTCTGTTCTTTCAATGAACCTGTCCAATAAAGAACTTAAATAATAGTTTTGTGGAATCGGTTAGTTTTTATACACTTAATCTATATCTTCATTGTTCTATATAGTTTTAAAATTAGTTATCTAATATGAGAGTTTACCTTACTTGAATCAATTTTAATTTAATTATACACAATTATAACTACATAAAGTTAATGATATGTGTCTTTAAAATATCATTACATCTAATGATATTATCGAAAGTATTGTTGCTTTCACTTGGTATAACATCTTTATGATCCAGGCAATAAAGTATTTTTTAGTATAACAGTCGATAACCAAATGTATCTGAAATTTCCAATCCGAATATTGTAAACATTTTTAATAAATAACATTTACTAAATATCGACCTTCAATATTATTTAATCAGTAGGTATTTATTTCAATCTATATTATTTCTGGAAAACCATTACAAAATTATTTTTTTATGAATTATTTATTAGAGATTTAGGGATATAACGGATCACAAAAAAAA
>NW_025778299.1:0-28430 GCF_021130785.1 Homalodisca vitripennis
TGTTTCAAACTTTATTTTTATATTACACAGGAATGTGTTCTATGATGATGCATGTCCTACAATGTAATTAAGCGCCATTTAAGGCTTGGACTCAGTAGGCTGACACTGTTTCTCTTTTGCCTTCCAGAGGGGATGGAAACATTTATTTGCGGTTGTCCGTCCTTCTATCTACCCGCAGGTCATCTAAAAAATAAAATGAGCTATAGATTTGAAAGTTTGCAAGAAAAACTCAACTAAGCCTATTAATTGACATGTGGTGTGTCGTACTCTTACCTTGTATTATAGCTCCAAATAGAAATTCTTCAAATAATGGCGAGTCTCTTCTACTAAAAACTTGAATTATGTCCTATGCTTTATTTATTAGCAACAGTTCATTATAGTAAAACTATTGGTACTATGATTGGTTTAGGGGGGAGGGGACAAAATTCTGTTTGCTTTAGGCCTACACTAGAAACTTTATATTCTACCAAAGTAAATCCACTTCTTAAAGGCACATCTGTCAAAAGATCATGTAAGAAACCTTTACAGCTGATCTCACCAGGAACTGAATGCGAAAATATGCAATAAGGCTGTTAATGACCTTCACTCTTTAAAGACTCGTACATTCATCATTAATTCACGTTGGATCACTTTAGTTTTGTCTAGTCACCTTATCAACATTACCTGATAGAAGATATGGAGAAGATACAGAGACCTTTTTGAGACTGGCTGGTGTTTCGTCTTGTATGGTTCTAACACAAGATGTTTCTGCTCTTCTGAATACACCTTTATTCAGTGCAAGACGTTGAATTCAAGAGCTACCGTTTCTTCACCGTCTAAGCAATACCGAACTTGACTGCCCTGCCCTAACAGAGAAAGTAAATTTCAATGCATCGGTCGTTACACAGCTGATCCCTGTCTAATTTTAAGGTTGTAACTTCCTCTTTTTATGCGGCAAAACAGTTCCATGCTTAGAGTTCAGCACATTCAGTACATTCCCGTAACTCTGGACATGTTCAGTTTATCTGGAGCTGCTTTCAAGAGTATACTCACATTATGTAGACTTCATTTCCATTCTCTTGGCTCATCTTTTCTGCTATTCCATGTTTCACGTTAGGTATTGCTTTTTTGACGCTTAATTAGGCTTTTTCTTTATTTTTGGGTTTTCTCTCTTTCAGTGCAATGACTCTATCGTTACAATTTTTTTTTTTCTCACCGTATTATTTATTGTTTTATCACTTTATTTATTACATTACATTATTACATTACAATATCCCATTTAAATTCATATATTTATTATTGTTTCCTTCTCAACAGTGTATTGCTATTTTTTTACGTAAAATAGTTTATTGTGTTAAACTTTCAGTTCTAAGCATATTATTCTTCTTCGAAATCGTTATTCCTTTTAAGCAACTAAATTTTCACTGTTTCTGCATTTAAAAAAAACAATTTTATTTGAAGAAAACTGAAACGGTATATTTATTTAGTATGCAAATTATATTTAATTAAGACTTGATAATCTATGTGCTTGATTTGAAAACTATGCATATTTTGTAGGCACTTGTTATAGCATGTTATGAAGGAACATGGATTAGTTGTTGAGAATCAAGATAGCAGTGGTCACTATAATTTTGTAAAAATTTCTGTGAAGGAGGTGCCATTTTGTATTCCTAGGCGTCGCCTTTAACGCGACGGAAGCTGATTTCGTCTTTTCGTAATATCGTCGTTTTCGACGACAAGGGAGAGCTTACGCTCTCTAAATTTTTCGTGTCTTAAGTGTTTAAAGCCTTTCTATCTATTTGAAGTGTTAATTTATACCGTTTGTGGTTTTTATTGTTTGTATTGGTAATCATGGCCTGCTGAAAAATGTCGGGTCTGAAATTGAACGTCACATCTCCATGCGGAGAGATTTTCTCCACTAGAGTTTTCGTAGATGTTAGAGGAGTTAACAATGGACAAGAAACCTTCCAATCGTTCAGTCCAAGTCCCAAGCAAGGGTACTGGAACTGAAAACAAAAAAGGTAAGAAATTTTGGGGTACTAATTGTGCAACAATTTTGTTATGATGGCTGTCCTTCAGAATCAGCAGTGTGCTGAATCATCTAGCCTAGGTACCATGAAACTGAAAACGCAAATTCATCAGAGCGATAAATTTCCTTGAAATTAGATTTCAGTAAAACTTTTGTTATAAAATAAAACTCAATTTATTGGATCTAGGCCTAGATAAAAGAGTAAAGTGTGGACAAATATAACCTAGGTTCATTTTTGTTAAATCTTGTTATTCAATAACATCAATGGCCTAGTTGATTTTGCCTCAGTTTAGTCCTGGTAGCCCACCAAGGCTGCTCTTAATAACCAACAAGTTCCTTTTTTAATTCTAAAATTAAAAATCTCAAAAGGTCAACATTCAAAATGTATTATTTTATTGCTTGATTTTAAATGAAATTATCCTTCTGTTCTATTTTATAAAAAATGGCCATCAACATAATCAAGTTATGTTATTCATGACCATCTAAAAAACTGAAAAACAAAATGTCGGACCAAGTAATAGGTATGTCAAATAACAATATAGGCCTAGTTATGCTGGTTTTAAATCTCATCATTAAATAAAAAAACTATATTTATAAACAGTTAACATGTGCTTGATACAATGATTTATTAACCTATTAGGTATAAAAATACAATAGGCTGTGTCATAATTTAGTCTGCCTAGTTTAAACAACCCATGCAGGTTTCAGTCAGTCCATGCAATAAAAATCCATGCACATATAAAATAGAAAGCCTACCTTAAGACAGGTGGAACGGCTTTACAAATTAAAGTAATCTAATAACACTGTTATTTGCTTAACAAAATTCTGGAATACTGTAAAAAGGGTTTTCTAGTAGCCAGACTTTTACAACTTTCAAACATCTATTTTTTAGGTAAAATTCTTGTTATCTGTGGCAGCATGTTAATATATTTCATTCCTGAAAGAGGGAAGGGTACTTTGGGATTATACCGACCACACCCAGACATGAATCGTTATTTAACATTTTGCTTCTACTGATTACTAGATTAGCGTAGAAGACTATTTCGTCAGTATAAAAACAGGAATTGTCTTATTCGCAAACCCCTCCCCATCCTCAGACAGAGGTCAAAGTCGAGCGTCTAATAGATAACGTGATTGCAGAGCCTCGCCGCCCGTTCAGCTGGTGCATCGCTTTGTTGTACTTTCGTGTTTTACCTCTACATTTCTCCAAACACAAAAATTTAACAAAAACAAACATTTACCAAACTAAACTCTTTATTAAAAAAAACACTCAAAACTTGTTTTTATTCTTGATCACATTCCGCCACCCAAAATGCGAGTGCCTCCGGCCATCAGCGCGGGCTTCGACAGCACCTTCGGTGCTGCCCCGCGCTGATGTCGACGAAAGAAAAACATCCCTCGAGATAGTACCTATCAGTAAAATATCAAATTCTAGAGGGGCTAATCAGAAATATAAATTGAATTGAAATGGAAAGGCAATTATGTACCGTGCAAATCACGTGATGCCGCGCGGCCTGCCGTAATCAGGATTCTCGAGAAAGATAAGATAACAGCGACAACAATACCGATCACAATACCTGGAAATGCTTGTAAGTTTGTAATTTTGTAATTGAAGAGTTGTTTTTTCGTTCTATCATGTTTGTTTCTATAAATTTCTATTTTTGTGTTCTTCATACTGGTGTGGTCGGTATAATCCCAAAGTACCGAGGGAAGTTGTTAGCAGTTTTACTAAGCCTATACCTAGGCACAAAAAAATTTGTTACTTTTGTTACAGGTTCATGCACATTACTAACTGTCAAAAATCGTGTTCATTTCCCTTAACTGCAATTAACCCTCTCCAGCTCGCAAGGCATGAATCGGCATGGCCACCACATAGCCACTGCAGCTTAAACGGCACAGATCGGCACGCACTGCTTTACCCACTAGAGCCGATAAGTGCTGCTCTTGAGTAGCAATATTTTAAATTACTACGGGTTGTTTGCTATCAGGAGACCATTCGCTTTACTTTTACAGTAGATTTATTCCATTATTTTTCTATTTATATAAGTTGTGCGGAAACAATGGCGGGTTGTAGTCGTACACTTCGTGACAGTGAAATCGATCTCGGTATTAGTAGTAATTGCGACGATTCAAGTAAATGTAGTGATGTAACAGAGCCTTGTGAAGTGGTTGGTGGCATTGAGGATGTAGTTCGGAGTGATCACAGTGGCAGTGACGGTGAGCCAGACAATGACCTTCACCAAGTAACTGTGCAACAAAACAACCACGCGCCACCGGCGCCTAGCTGTCTGTGTGCCCCCTCCCTGGTCTCGTACAGTCAACTTCATTGAACCAATATATAGTAAAATAATGAATATATATAATTATAGTTAATTAAAATGACAGAACGTGTGTAAGTTGAGGCGCCGCGTATTTTTACCGAGCGCAACCGGCAGAGAGCGAATTAATTTAGGTTAGAAGGACCGTTAGCGCCTGGAAACAATGCGAACGGGAGAGGGTTAAGCACTGAAATATATTCAAGTTATATACAGTCAAAATCTGGTTTTCAGCAAAAAGAGGCCTGTGAAATGGCTCTTGGGTAGGGTACGATAAGCGGGTCCCGGTTTTTTATATCGAAATTGGCAAACGATATTACTTAATCATAACTATACCGATATAATCAATTTATTTTGAACAAATAACTTTTAAATAATCTATATCAACAGCTGTAAACACTTTTAAATAATACACGTAAGGTAATATTTCAATTTTACATATAATAATTTGATTATTAAAAATGGCAGTCAATTTTAGAAAACTACACGACATTGCTTTGGAAGATAAGACATGTTTTACGTGGCTTCAACATGTTGGACTCATACAGAAAAATCCATCATGTGAAATTTGTGGGAAAGAAACAACTGTAACTGTGAAAGGAGCAAATATGGTCGTCTTCAGTTTTCCTAATTTTGCTTATATTAATTTGTTTCATCACTGTAAATATTAAATCCATATTTTAATTTAAAACATATATGATTGTTATTGAGGACTATAGATACTTTTATATCGATTGATAGTCTAGAATTTGAGATGCGAATATTAGGTATTGATGATTACATTCTTCGAGTATAAAAAAACCGGGTCCGCTTATCGTCAAACTGAATTATGTTTTAGGCCTTTAAAATTGTATTGTAGTTAAGCTATACTTTTTTATATATGAAAGAAATGTTATTATTTCTGATTATATAAAACAACTAAATTTTATTTACACTATTTTTGAGCAGTATAGTACTTACTTACCATTACTTAAGCAAATTGGAAATGGCTTTTCTGCGAGTACTGATGCCATCAAAACTACATCCATTAATTTTTAAGTCATAGTTGTTTGATTTCAACTAAAATAGTACATGATGTTCGGTATATTCATATACCAAATTAAGAATGTTAAATAAAAGTCCTCTCAAGTGCCTTTTATGCAACTATGTGTTTGTTCTGACTTTTATTTGCAGAAACACTATTATTTAAATTCCACCTCTAATTATAGTTTTCATCTCCTCACTACAAGCTATTATTATTATCTTGTAAACATTTAAAAAATTTTAAAATGTTTGTATTAACATTTTTAAATACACTTTGAAACAATAATTGCATGTTTATTGCCATTAGTCTTGCCGATGTCACTAACCTACTTGGTACATAAATGAAATAAAAACAGCGGACAATGATTAATTAATGTCATCTTGAGAAACTGTGTAAAACTGTAACCCGTTGTAAATTGGTCTTTTGACCGTTGGAAGTTAAATAAAATAAATAAAATAAAAAATTATGAATATCTATAGGTCAAATGTGGTATTTAATAGTATCAATATTTATAATCAATAATCATGATTCAATTGTGATGGAGGCTACATATTATACTGCAGCTATAAATTGTTTGATAACGCATCTTATAGGGGGAATGGAGGAGTGCTAAATTGTTTAACCCTGGTAACATTGATCAATACTTGAGATTTGTATTTTACTGATAAGAATATTAGGCCTATCACCAGTGGCAGACATTTATACATCAAAAGCCAATGAGTTAATGGATAAATCTGGTACTTTGGTATTATCTGGAGGCCACTTATCTAGATATTGTGCAACTTGTTATTACACGATGTAAGTACTGTAGGTCTAGATTAGGTTATCTAAATATGCTACAGTGCAATCTCGTTAAGTCTTACTAGCCGTAATTGCAGCCGATCCGGCATAACGAAACTCTGGGTTACTGGAGAATGTTAGAAAAAATAAAGAATAACATATACAAAAATACAATATTTGTTTAATGGGGAATAAAAACACTAAAAATACACATCACTATAAAAGTTTAATACAGTATATACAATTTAATTTTTCCTAAAGAATTTTCTTGTAAAAGCTAAGTTGTATTTGGATGCGAATAAATAAATTTTTAAAAAACTTCGTTTAAAAGACTTGCCATGAGTCTTTTGGCAATAGGGGAACACACAAAGGACTCACGAGTCTTGAGTCGGTTCTATTATTAATGGAATTTGATGTGACTGATTTCGTTGAGTCTAAAATAAAAGTTTTTATATTATTATTTTCTTTTTAGTTTTGTTGTTAATTTAGAAGTACAAAATTTATACACTTTCAATATTAGCTAACTTCATGAAAAGGTAAAAATATTGGTAGAAAACGATAAGCGGATACAGTTTTTTATATTGATATTGACAAATGATGTTACGTAATTATAACTAGTGATATAATGAACTGAAACTAATTTTTGAATAACAATTAACTTGTACCAACTTTAAACATTTTTTCATACAATAAACATGTTGTCTTTTATGGGCACTAACACAGCCGAAAGCTGTTGAGGACTGTGAAACAAAGTTTTAAAAGTGGCATATCAGACGACCTACTTAATGTAGTATTTGTACAAAAGAGTAGTACAGTTTTCTAGAGATAATGCTTCCAACAACTTCTTGAAAGCGGTTAATCATTGCTATTCAGAAGAAAACATAAATAGTAACACATATTTAAGTATTTTCTGTTATAAATGTCTGTGTTATTATTTCGTCATTAATGTCTTTGTTATTATTTCGTCATTATTTATGTTTTTCTATTTCCAGTTCTAATTGTTTGTTTGATTGTTATAGCTCATTTATTATTTATGAGATTATATTACTATGTGTATTATATTAACCCTTAAAGCGCTAATCTAAATTACTGTCAAACGCTAAGACATAAAAAAAATATTTTTTTAAAAATTTCCCAATGCTAATTTTTGTTTCATATACCTTGGTATTACCTTAATAACAAAAAATAATAAACATGTAATATTACATATTTTTGAGAATTTTATACGCACGAAAATATTTGAAATTTTGAATAAACTGCATGGCAGGATAATGTACATAGGAACACTATTTGACAGATTACATTACATTTATACAGGTTATTTATAATAAGTAAATTGTAACTGAAGTTCCTGTATAATCTATATATATAAAAATGAATGTTTGTATGTTTGTCCTTTATGGAATCGTGAACTATTGGACCAATCATGATGAAAATTTGTACGTATATGTATTTTTCCACGGAGAAGGTTTATAAGCTATGCCCATCCCTTTCCCGATTCAGGATTCCGCCCCACTGGTTACAGAAATACCCATAAGAAATGCATTGCAGCAAACATATGTTAACGTCTTTTCAAATTTTTAATCAGCTGTTCTTTGTAAACATATATTACACTTATAGTTTTAAAGCATAGAGTAAGCTTAAGAGAAACGACAAATTTTGTTTAAACTGTTTCTGCAATCACTGTTAAACATAGACTTTACTATCCAGATAATACAATTCAAATTTGACGTAAAAATTCACCTTTAACTGCAATATTTATTTAATATAAACCATGCTCATGCTTGATCAGAAGAGCAATGCAGATATCATAATTACTATCTTACGTTGGCTACAAATATAAAGAATGTTATAAAATCAACCTTAGTTGTTTTTTTTGACAGAAGTATGGTTCTCAAAACTCCGTGTGTACATATTCTCTCGATCGAGACAACAAAGCAAGCTCAATCGTGGCATCGGAGATATAACTAATTTAATCTAAAATTTATTATAGTAAAAAAAAAAATTTTACTAAGTAATATAAGGACTTCGGTTCTTAAGATTTGCGTGCGAAGCCGTGGGTAAACAGCTAGATAGAGGCAGGAATATGGTACATACCTTCATAATACGCCCAAGAGGCTCACGATGGAACGACTATCAATTATCTCAGCAATGTTTAGAATGTGATAGAAAAAGAATAAGTGAATATAGTGTACTGTTTTCAACGGGAAATTGCGTGCGAAGCCGCGGGCAACTTTTGCAAAAAATTATTGAAATGCGCAGCAAAGCGCGCCGGGCCCGCTAGTTAGTACATAAAATAAATAAGTTCAGTATAAGATTTTAAAATGTAATAATGTGAAATTCAACACAAAACTTATTTATATGATAGCCTACAAGGGAAATGAAACAAATATTGTACTTATAAACCTTATTTATTTAGAATAAATAAACTGGACTTGTATGGTGAAACTGGTATAAAATACAAAACAAATAATTGAAAAAAAATATTACACAATATACCAAAAATGCGCTCATTCGTCAAAACTTGGATTAGCCATTATAACAAAAAATTATACTAAATGTTAGTAAAAACAAACTAAAACACTGTAAGAATAACAACGGACTGATTCAAAACACTTTTTTTAACAATATAACCAACATACGACCAACACACACGTAGTTAAACAGCTGAATGAAACGAACGCGTCTGTAAGCGTATGCCGCGTCACAGGCCATACAAAAAATGGCGGCGATTGCTTTCAACCCGAGTAGATACCGTTAAAAAGTCCACCAACGGTGACAAAGCGTTTTTTATAGTCCCGACAGTCGAAAGGAACATCGATCTGCTCTCTTACGGAAGTTTTAACAACTAATTCTTCGCCATTTCAAAAGTAAAGCTTTTGCGTTTGTAGACGTTATCCGTGTTTAAAGCATCGGCAGTTCCGCGTCTATAGGCGTTAGCCGCGTGGGAAGGGTTAACTATTTTAATTTCAAATATGATTGTGGTTATGACTATAGATATGTTGATATGATAATAGACTCGTATTCGATACATGAATATTAAGGATCGATGAATATGCTAATCAATATAAAACCCGGGTCTGCTTATCGTACTCTGCCCTAAAAAACACATAAACATGCATGAAAGTAATTTTATTAAGCTTATCTCATTGTTTTGTGTAATTGAAAATGGTAAAATTTTCAAATTTTGCAATTTTCTTTTTAATCATAACAATCATCTTTTCTTTTCATACCCCATAACATTAAGTATATATTTTTGTGCTTCATAGAATTCTTTTTTACAATTTAGCTATTTTGTATTTTTAAAATAACATTAGTTTTTCATGTGAATAGGCTAGGTCGAATTTTATTAATATTTTTTCACATGTCAAATAATAGTTACAATGTATGCTGCAAAATAAATATTTTAATTTTTATTTAACTTAAGGAGTTGGTTTCATTATCTATTTTTAACAAGAAAAACAGTGATATAATATCTCTTTATACATATAGTGCGTATAAGATGTTTTATGAGATTTATAAGTGCACCCTGTAAAACCTACGAAGTCAAAGCACATTTTAGAATTTCTTATAGATCCTTTCAGGGTTATTTTTCAAACACAATTTTTGTATTTCCAAGACATTTTACAATCAGCAGTGCAAACTGCATTTCTGGTTAAATCTGTAAATTATACTCAAATTAAGTTTTTAACCTTCAAATAGGTCTTAAGAAGTGATATTTTGCAGATGTCTCCAAACAGTTCAGCAAGACATCGCGGCGCAGGGAACCAGCCAACAGCAATGGGTACCGATCAGACCAGAATCGAAAACCAGCTCCCCAAAAAGGAAAGACAATGGATAAGAGACCTCGACCTCGCGGTCAGCTTTATGGAGGTGGAAAGGAGAGTGCCCAGGTGATTAAATCCAACTTATAATGTGTTAATTATAGATCTATAAATGCTTATTAAAAAGTAGGCCAATTTGCACATCAAATCGCAGATTCTTAATTCTTTTACAATGGGCAAGGTGAATAAAATTTGAACATTTTATTTAGTAGATAGTTTAGCACTTTCTGAAAACAAAGTGAATAAGAATTTACAATGGTTAACTAGTGTATTCTAAGGCCCATCTGGACTGCAATAGGATATTCTAAGAGGTTAGAACTAACCCCTAGTATTTTCCTTAAGTGCGTGGTGTGTATTCTAAGTAAAAGCGCACGTGTACAGTGCTTCATTTGTTGTTGCTCTTCTCATAGTTTTATGGCAGTAATTTCCTGTATTGTGACATATTCTTCAATGCCAATATGCTCATTTTCTTCTTGATTTTCAATATCTAGCTAGTCATTAAAATGTTCCATCACATTATGGAGTACCGAGCTAGAAATAATTACTATTGGTACATTTTCTAATGCTACTCAAACACAGTTTCCAATTATTGGAAATTGTCTTTTCATCTGTCAAAATACACGTTCAATGTTCTTTTTTTATAGACTAAGTTAAAATATCTCATATTCTTGTATCGGTTGAGAATAATGAGTCATAACCCAAGGACAAATCCCATAGCCCGAATCCCCTAATATACAATAATCATCGTCTTAATGTGATAAAATACCTTTTACCTCACTCCTCTTCCAAATACTTGCATTGTGTAGAACCTTTGACTCTTCCACAAAAACACTTGTAATCCTTTGTGATCCATCGCATGTATATTGTACATTTATGCTAGGACAACCCTTCCGGTTTATATACTTATCTTAAACATAGAAGTTCTAATTATTTCAATGTGAGTACAGTGTAAGTCTCCCACAACTTTAGGCAAACAAAAATGGGTTTGCCATATAGGAGCAGTTTCGTTCATCTCATCTAAACTGGACGGAAACTTGTCTATTATTTTATTCAGTACACAATGTACAGTTTTGGTCACAGTGCTACAGTGAACATCAGCATCATTAGCAACTCCAATTTGGAACACTGGAAAAGAATTATGCTTGGTTAATTTACCATTAGTAGTTATTTGGAGCAGAGACGTGGACGTGGACTAAAAATGATTTAAGCAGATTGCAAGCTGCAGAAATGAGATTTTTAAGAGGGATAGAGAAGACTACAAGAAGAGATAGAATAAGGAACGAAATAACCAGAGAAAGATTGAAGGTAGTTTCACTGCAAGAGACAATGGAAAGAAGAAGAATACAGTGGATGGGGCATGTGAAGAGGATGGGAGATAATAGAATGCCTAGAATAGCACTGGAGAAGGAGGAAAGAGGAAGAAGACCGAGAGGAAGATGGGAGGACCAAGTGTGGAAAGACATAGAGAAAAGGGGGAATACAGAAAATGCAGGTGGAGGAAGAGGAGACCTGGAATGACAGACAAAAGTGGAAAAGGCTGTGTACGACGACCCGTGATAACAGAAATGTCTGATGATGATGAGTTATTTGGATAAGCATATTTGAGCAAGATAAAAGGAGTTGTACAGTATTTGTTGTACCATTAAGGGGATGTTACAAACTAATAAGCGTTAGGATGCATATAAATACATAAATTGGGACATATATATACAGTGAAAGTGGGTTACCTGGATCAGCGAAATAACATAGAATTACCATGTTCTGTCATGATGACATTGCCACTACTCAAGTCTCCATTCCATCTTCAGGCAAAAACTTTTATCAGCCAAAAAATCAATATTATGGTCATAAAAACTTGGTAACTCTGCTCTACTTTTTCCATTAATTAGAGCTGACAACTTTGATTGAAAAGTTATTTGAACTTCAGTGTAATCAGTAAAAAAATTACTTGTGTTTTCTTATATTAATAAATTTAAAAGTAGGCATTCATTAAATTTATTATGTTATGATACATAATGATTAACAGTTTTAACATACACTTGTAACAAAACTTTGAATCTGTCAACCTCAGGTGTCAGGTGAACTGAAGCTAAACTCAACATTCCCTTTTTTAACCTTAAAATAAAATTTCATAATTAAAATTTTCTTTAACTGAAAAATTGTACTAATGTGAAAAATGACTCATCTAATGTTGTGACCTAATTTAAATTGTTTTATATCCTCAGTTCTTTATTTTTTGAACATTTTGTGTTGCAGGTAGAAGAGTGTGAGGCAGAATTGGGTTCTTTGTACTCGACTGGCAGCAAGAAACAGAATCTGAATCACTTGTTGAACTTTCACTACGCTCCGAGAGGGGAGACGGCTCGGCCCAGTCCCCGGCCGAGCCACCAGTATGGAGTCCGTTGGCTCATGTCCACACAAAAACACAAGTACAACAAGGAACATTTCTTGCAAGCCAAGTAAGTACAACCAATATTCTTTGCCATACTGCTTCAAACAACAAATTATCATGTTCCTTTAACCCTACAATTGGCACAAACTTGTTTTAGTGGGTACCTGTTAATGTATATTTCTAAAGCTTACATTATAAATTACTTTTCTCACAAAAGAACAGAAAAACATGTTTTGTAAATTTATTATTTTTTACTTTCATTATAATTTTTTAACCCTTATAGCACTTAAAGTAATTAGACTTGGGCTGTACTATTACCATGGGCTGTAGATTTATTTTCAGTTTATTGGGAGAAGAAATAACGGCCAGATTTTGTTAAAGCTACCAGTAAGTATTAAATATTTTGATCACAACTAAACTCAATCTCCTTCAAAACACTCTCCATTGTACAGGTGTTGCACTTGAGAAAAAAAAGTTACTAAGTCTGCCTTTGAGTTCACATCATTAGCTCTGTTGTCTCGTTCGGTTTGACCCCTTCAGCTGTTTGAAATCTGGTTCCTTTGAGCAGAGATTCCAATTTTGGGAACAGCCAGTAATCAAGACTGGTGGTCATGGCTTCGTACAAGTCTTGCACAAAAACACCGCTCCGTATGATTTATGGTGAGCAATTTCGGGATGAATTTTGTAACCATTTGTTTCAAACCAAATCCTAGGACAGTATTTCGCCAACAATGGTTTTTGATATGTGAACGTCCAAATCTTCCTCCTGGTACACACTCCATGTAACATTGTAACGATTGTACATATGATTGTTAATGAAGTAATGATTGTCCATATTTTAAATTGTGTGCAGTATAAAAAACGTAGTTCAGGACGATTACTGGTATATTAATATGCATATTTATAGTTTTTTTAATTACATTGAATTGAATTTTCAAGTTAAGTTACGTTATGTTGCCAAATGGAGAACTGTTAAATTGTCATGTTTGTTTGTTTCAGCTGCCAATTCGTTGTGAGAGCAAATGCTGATTACACTCCATATTTGGCAGACCCAGACCATTTGGTCGATTGGGATTTTATTGAACAAATTGTAAGTAAACCCTTATGGGATTCCAATCCTTTTTTTTAGAAAAGTTTTATATCTTCCATAGCCAAACCTATTTTTTAGAATCCCATTTTGTTTGAAAAGTGTAATTAATTTTTATTATAACTTCCATAGTATTTTATGATAGCTTCCATAGTGTAACCTATTCTTTAGAATCATATTAAGTTTCAGTTTGTTAATTTTTTAGCAGTGTTTGTAGAAAAGAGATGGGTATTTCCCCTTTTGTCATGTTTCTGCTGTCAGATGTGTATGAAAAAAATTATGGAAATGAAATATATTCTGGATACATTTTATAATTTTCTATTACTATTTCTATGAAATAGAATGTAGAGGATATGATTTGTAGTTTTAAAAAGATATCAATTTCCCTGAACCTCTTCAAATTCCTCTGAAATATCATGGTAGTTTTTCTTTTTTCTCGAAAGATAAACAAAGTTAAAAGGTTCAAATTAAAGTCTCTGTTTCTCTCTTCATCTTTTTTACTGTACCAAACCGACCTTGTGTACCGAAAAAATCGTGGTCTCGTACCGAAAGTTCGTGCACCACAGACCTCTGACCCACAGTGCTTCATTGTGCGCCATGGTAGCACTGAGTTTGTAATTGTTTGTTCTCTTTATTTTTCCAAATTGTATACATGTACTTTCCTAACAGAAAAGAAAATTATTAGTAATACACAATGTTACGTGTATACTATTATGTACATATTATATATCTAATATTTTCAATCAGGAATGAAAATCAGCGTTAATTGAGGACTATTATTTGATAAATGTTGTAAGTCAACATTGGGTTCTGTTTTGTGGAATTGTTGTTAGAACATACTTTTATGTAAAATGTAACATTTTAAACAAGAATTCATTCATGGGAGTGCCGATGGCCGAGCGGTCTAAGACGTCGGACTTTGAGTCTGAGTTAGAGATAGCGCAGGTTCGAATCCTGTCTGTGACCCTTGCACTTTTTATCAGTATCATTGACCTTGTACTGTATCGACTCTCCCCCTTATTCTGTTTGATAAGATCCTCGCACAGGCCAGTGGCCCATGAGGACGGGCAGAATAAGGCTTAAAAGGGGATCGGCTTCTCCTTTTAAAAAAAAAAAAATTCATTATTCAAAATGCTTAAAACAGAGTACAAATGGAGATACATTGTCAGTTGGTCGATGTATATTGAAATACATGTAGTAATAAAACCATATTTCTAGTTTATAGAAATGCTCATTGATTTAATCCCATTAAATTCATATTTAAAATGATTTAACTTTACACTAACATTAGAACACTTTCGTGTACCATCGTATTTTCTAATAAAAATGAAAGATTTGAAATGTTAACAGAGAGTACCAAGTGTAGAGCCAGTCCACTGCCCGATCTGCTTGAGCACTCCGGTAGCTGCCAAGATGACCAGGTGCGGCCACATCTACTGCTACCCCTGCATCCTACACTATCTGGCCCTGTCCGACAAGACCTGGCACAAGTGTCCCATCTGCTTCGAGGCCATACACAAGCAGCATCTCAAGAGGTAAGTCCAGACTGTCTCAGATTTAAAATGCAGAATGTCTAACAGTTTTTAGTCTCATCCTTTTCTCCATGTGTTATTTCGCTAGCTTTTCATCTTTTTCTCCAACCTTCCATTGTCTTCATGCATGTTTGCTATGCTTTTTCAACTTACAAGATCATTACGAAGTTTGTGAAATCGTTGCTTTCTGTCAAGAGAACTCACTGAATCCAGTATTTTCTGTCTATTCTGTTGATGTTGTCTGGAATGAGCATTCTGACCAAGGACTGAGTTTTGATTATGAAATTTCATTGTTTGTATGTATCAATAATTTTGTTTCTTGTAATGGTCTATATGGCAATACTGCATTGCAAGGAATTAAAAATACCCTGGCAATCTTTACATGTAAAAAGGGCAGATTTTGTTAAACTTTAAATTATAAAAATATTTTATATGCACATTGTGAGTTGAAATAAGAGATCTAAACATTAGGAGTTGAAGATATGATCTCCACATAGAGTTGGAATGTGTGACCTACACATTATGAGTTGAAATATATGATGTGTCCCACACATTATGAATTGAAATTTATGATATGCACATTATCAGTTGAAGTATGTGATCTACACATTATGAATTGAAATTTATGATATGCACATTATCAGTTGAAGTATGTGATCTACACATTATGAATTAAAATTCGTGATCTGCACATTATCAGTTAAAATGTGTGATCTGCACATTATGAGTTGAAATGTGTGATCTACACATTATGAGTTGAAATGTGTGATCTACACATTATCAGTTGAAATGTGTGATCTGCACATTATCAGTTGAAATGTGTGATCTGCACATTATGAGTTGAAATGTGTGATCTGCACATTATGAGTTGAAATGTGTGATCTACACATTATGAGTTGAAATGTGTGATCTGCACATTATGAGTTGAAATGTGTAATCTGCACATTATGAGTTGAAATGTGTGATCTACACATTATCAGTTGAAATGTGTGATCTACACATTATCAGTTGAAATGTGTGATCTGCACATTATCAGTTGAAATGTGTGATCTGCACATTATCAGTTGAAATGTGTGATCTGCACATTATCAGTTGAAATGTATGATCTGCACATTATCAGTTGAAATGTGTGATCTGCACATTATCAGTTGAAATGTGTGATCTACACATTATGAGTTACAGACCTTGTGTATAATTCGTAGTATGTAGTTGTACTAAGTTTTTAATGTAATTTTTGTATAACCTTAATGTAATTATTTTCTCTTAATTATTCATAAAAGTATGTTTTC
This sequence comes from Homalodisca vitripennis, assembly GCF_021130785.1. Taxonomy (NCBI): domain Eukaryota; kingdom Metazoa; phylum Arthropoda; class Insecta; order Hemiptera; family Cicadellidae; genus Homalodisca; species Homalodisca vitripennis. The sequence goes on from NW_025778299.1 coordinate 16,252, forward strand.
TGATACTGTATGTTTATATTAAGCCAAAGTGTTGAGTATGTACAGATGCATTCATCTGTGCAATAATTAAACTTTGGCATATTAAAATCATGGATTCATTAATGAATAGCCGCATACATGTGGTGCTTCATTGAAGTACATGATACAATAAATAGCATCAAGTAGAATAGCAACTGTTGTTTGTGTACCAATTTGTCTTGAATTGTTGGAGTGACCTTGTAACCTGAAGTGAATAACTACAACATGTCCAAATTTTTACTCAACCCTCTGAGTTTTATTTTAAAGTAAAGTTCAAATTGGTGACACAGAAAGAGTAAATAGGTATTTATCTCTGAAGTGTTTATCTGGGTTCAAAGTTTACAAACACTTGAGAGTTTGATCTGCAATGGATCATGTTTTCTTTTAACATTTCAATATTAACTATTGTTTTTTACTAGCCTTATGTAATAAGCATTTGTTTTGTCAAGTGCTTTTAGTTATTGGAAATCTCACAAGAGCCACATTTTTTGAAAATATATTCCAGTTGTTTTAAAATTCTACCATTTCTAACAATTTATTTGTTTACTTCCCTTGTTTTTAAAATATTTTAATTTTAAATCTTTTAATCATTATCAAAGTGGAAGTTTTATGTGCATCCCAAAATGTGTTTTGCCTTTTTTTGTACTCCTATAAATAAAAAAGTTGTAAATTTGTTAAAAATTTGAGTGGCCACCAAATTGGATTGAAATATTTATGTTAAGTGCATTTTAAAAATAAATATCTAACTTGTAAATGAGATGTTTATTAGGTCAATCTTTATATAAATTTTCAACTTGTTTGAGCTTTTGGTGGGACATTATCTCTCTACAATCCATGTTATATCAATTGGTTTGTACAAATATGTATATATATACTTTAGAACAGGGAGTGGTTGTGGCTCTGGGGGTCATGACACGTTCAATTAAGTTACATAGCAAATTTCTCAAGGTGCTTCAATGAGTAAAAATTGCAATAGGTCTGTTTCGTATATAAGATCCTCCTAACTTGTAAACAGTGGACAAAGTCAACAAAAACTTATATTTGACCTTTTTCAAAACTGGGTATTCTCTTAAAACACAGATTTCAAAGAAGTTGTTATATCATTAAGGCATTAACAAAATATCCAAAGTGTTGAGTATGTGCAGTTGTAATAAAACTGTACAATAATTAAGCTTTGGAACATAAGCATCATCAGTTTTTTATGAAAACTAATTAACTTAATTAGTTTTTTAAAAGTGGTGAAACAAGAACAATATATTTTGTAAGTTTCATTTGCTACATCCATGTTTACTGTAACATAGTTCATTAAATATCCACCAGGTTGCACAGAAGTGTACACCACTATGTCCAGAGTAGTGCTTTTTAGTAACTATATTACACAGTTAAATCGCCTCAAGTCCACATTGTGTTGTTTATCTCCGAATAAAAGCGGACTTGGTGTTTTTTGAAAAATGAGTAGTTTGCTGTTATTATTTTCAGACATAGTGTTCTAGACCTCTGGATAAAATAAGAAAACGTAATATGAGTATATAATAATAAATTTATTTTGAAAAAAATGGACATAATATACAATAGGCAGTTCTAGAATTAGATTGAATAATTAATAAACATGTATTACATCGGCATTAACATTTACTTATATTGTATACTATCGGTAATTCTGTACTCTCATTGGGTACTTTACTCTTAACCCATTAGCCACTCAATATTCTTGCGCCCAACCTCTTGTTTGAATCCAATTAAATATACAAAAAATGCAAGGGTTTAGTAAAACTTTCAGAAAAATATTCAATTTTATTGCTATTTAGTTGACTGAGCCATTGTTTTTTTAGCTAATGTAACATGTTATAATATACTGCAATTTATAAGCACTAGTATTTAAGGTTTTTTTAGTTTTATTTTATTTTTTTGTAAATTTTGAAAGCAAGAAATATTTTTAGTACAAAGCACAGTTATAATTTATGATTTTTGGTGTTAATTTTATTGGAAATTTAATTCTTTAAGTGGAAAATTTTATTTCATTGATTTATCCTAATTTTTTTCCAATCTTACGTAGATTTTTGTAAAATGCATCATTTCTGTTCTCCTTACACAAATCCTAGCAATACGAAATAGGTGCAAGGGTATAGTAAAAATTATACCTTGCTTCACATTCTTTTTCTGGGGTTAATACATATTTATATGTATAGTATATGTTCTTTTGTTTAGTTTGAATACATAAACTTGATTATTTGAGCCCATACTAATGTTTAAAACGAATATTTGATAACGTATGTCACCATTATGGTACCATCTTGTGATCGGTGTTTTGGGTACCGCGTCGGCCGTCATGAGACGGTACCTTGATAAGTGGTTAACCCTTCAACGCGTTTTGTGCCGTACTAGGTACGTCATGACACTTTTACTTGAGATCGCGTTTTGCCGTACTGAGTACGTCATGGAGTAGTCGGTTATTTTTGTAGCTGTAACAGACGACTATCGAATGTTTTCAATGAAAAATGTATACCAATCGAAAGGAGAAGATTCAAACTTTCAATTAATTGAGTCGATATCTCGAAAAATCGATCTTTAGAAAAAATATCTGAGAAATCAGCTGCATTCAAGACGACGTCATTGCCGTGCAGCCGATCGTTTGTCAGCTTACGTTTGTTGTTGTTTACAGTCATTGTTAGTGTGATGGTTATGTTCAACTGACATATTTTTGTGTGTTTTACGTTCCTTTGTTTAGTTATTATTATTAGTTTTACAAGCTAACTATATTGTTTTGAAGAAGGAAATCCCGTTTTGACAGGAACAATTTGTTGTGTTTTATTAAACATGAGTTGGGGATGGTTTGTAGGTTAGCTAGCTTTTAGGGAAATTAACCTAAAGTAGGTTAATTTTGTTTAATTTGGCTAATTTTAAACGCTAACAACATAGAAGTATAATAAAATAATTATAAACTTGGGTAATTTGCTTATATTATTTATAAAACACAAAATCTCTGAAAAACCGCCAGAAAAATCAACGCAGGAGGGAGTATGACCATGAAAAAAAAAATAACGCGTTGAAGGGTTAATGGGTTAAAATTTGGCTTGTCATTTTATACTTCACTGTACTGTATAGATATAAATACCTATTGAAATGAACAGTAAGAAATGGAATTCCATAAACTAAGCGTAAACACGGTTCTATTTTCAAAGGGAAATTATTGCCCCGTGCATATTTTTATGAATATGTCATGTTGGCAGTGTGTGAAAAGTGGATGGCAAGAGAGGTTACAGTGTGGGGCAGTTGATCACGTTCCAGCTGATGGTGCGCGAGAGAGGTTCATTGATGGTGTGTCCAGTCTCACAGCTGGAGGTGCGCACTCAACACAAACCAGTGCTGGCTGTCAGTGAGACTCAACTGGACACAGCATTCGCCAAGCTGCTGATTGCTGATAGAGCTGAGGTACAAATATGTGAAAATGTTATATTTTTTCCATATAAGAGAGCACTTTAGAAAGTGGAGTGGAGGTACAGGGGTGATTTAGTGGTGTTTGGTCCGGAAGTGTCCATATCAAATCAAACATATGGGACACTTGTGATTCAAATCAACATAGGAGATAAACATGACCACCTTAGAATTTGATGAAATGTGGTATAAAGGTAGTTCTCAGATGGATAAGAAAAATTGCCAATTCTCCTCCCCAATTTTTTCAAACGGTTTTTAAACTTAACAGCTATGTAAAGTTTCCCAAAATGCACAAAAACCCGGAACCAACATACAGGTTGTAACAAAAAGGTTGGGCTGGCTGTGTATTTTCAAATTCTGTATTTGATTCTAAGCTAAAATGAAGAACAATTGTTTTCCAATTTCTACTTCGTGTATTCGCTAGCCCCCATTTTGTATTTTTAATTTAAAAATTAATATCTTTAAATCTTGTACAGCTAAAGAAACTAAATTTGGTATATAAATTTGAATAGGTAAGAGGAAATTGAAAAAAAAAAAAAATTGTCGTTAACAAAACGGCAACTGTTGAAAATTTTTTAAGTCAAATAACAAAAAAAACCAGTCGTTATTAAAAAATGTACTAGACTCAAACTTTTTGGACAATTTTATTACAATTGGTAACTGTATTCGTTTCAACGGAATCCGTCAATGTGTAAGAGAGCATGATCACTTTTAAGGTACGCTTACACCAGCAGTGAGCAGCAAACATTTTGTTTTTTTGATAGGTATCAGCTGTTTTACATAGGTTATAAAAATTTTAAAAGATACCAAGTACTTTGTAATTTTTATAATAATTCCTACGGTACTTTTTTTGTTGAAATCCATCAATGCATAAATGAGCATAATCACTGTAAAGATATGCTTGCACAAGTCGGTAGCACCAAACGTGTTAGTTGAAAGTTATCAGTTGTTTGAAAGTTATCAGTTGTTTGTTGCTCCTGGTTTTTACAAGAGTATCATTAAAGTGGTTGAGCTCGCTTATGCATTGACGGATTTCATTAAAATAAGTACCGTTGGAATTTTAATAACATAGTCAAAAAAGTTGGTACCTCGTAAATTTGTTATAACTGGTTAACCCTACATCGGGCGCTAAACGGAGTTTTCCTCCGTGTATTTTTTTATTATTAAAAATAGTACTACTTTTCTGATGTTGGCAGTTGTTTCCCGCAGTGTACTTCACGAGCATCTTTCGGGGAAGCGAAACAATCGCCTCCCACTTATCTTTGTCAAAATCTGTCAGTATGACGTCTACTTCCCGTGCCGAAGACTGGATGATTCCTCCGTGAGCGCCCGATGTTGTGTTTGTAGTGCTTGGACGAAATCTCCCGTGAGCGCCTTATTGTGTTTAGTTTTTATGGAGTAATAATCCGTGTGCGCCTAAATGTGTGACCTGTGATGGTTTCTTTTTAAGTTTTACAATATATTTTATTTGAATTTTTTGAAATGGAGAATGAAGACGGAGAGACTTGTCAGTACAATACCAGTGTGCTAGCGAACATTTCAGTACGGTTTTATGGGGTGAACATTGTCGTTATAATAACCAGAAGGAAAATGTTTTCAAGCTTTGTGTAGTATTAAAACAAAAAATTTTTAGTAAAGAATAAATTTTTATTTCAGAGTAATAATTGGCATTACATTGTATAATAACTCAAAAATTGAAGTAAGTTGTTTTTGTAAGAAGTTAAAAACTAAGTTAATTTCAATATATTATTACAGTAGGTTAAACGTGTTTACAATTAATTGCATTATTCCTTAAAATAAATCATGGTGTTACTATACAATAACATTTTTTAAGATTTTGAATTTCTTATTTGGAAAATTCATTACATAAGAGAGTAATTTTTATTTAACTTCTAAAAATGAATATATTACATTGTAATTAAATCCGTATGAATATTTAAACAAATAAAAAACAGTTTTTAAACGACTATGATATCCATTATTCGCTAAACCTGGAGGAAACCTCCGTGAGCGCCTGATGGAGGGTTAAAAAAACCTATGTGGGCTCCAGGAAAATTTTAGAGCTCTTGTTCAAATTATTCTATGGACATAAGTTTGCAACTAAAACTAGCATCACTTGTTGTGTTTTTCAGGTACTTGCAATGATAGAGCAGGAAGTGAAGGAGCTGAAAGTGGAGAAAAGTGTAAACGAAGGCTGCCCAGAGCTGTGTTTTGTTGAACAAGCCTTGGAGTTGTGCGAAGAACGAAGGTTGAATATCGATCAGAAGGTAATAACCTCACAATCATTTACGAAATTTCCTTGGTTTAAAAAGTGATAGTAAATAACTTTTCTAATAATAATTTCAAAATTTTGTACCAGACCACTGAAATGAGGCAATATTGTTACAGATTAAAGAAATTGTGGAGGAAAAGCCTATGGAAGAGGTGACGGAAAATGAAGAAGCTACCAATGCAAATGTATTGTCTTCCTCACCTGATGAAAGCGTGGAGTACATACTACACACCTTTACGTTTATTAATTTTGTGTAGTATTTTTTTATGCAACTCTATTTATATGACTGTCTCCATTATACATTACAATGACCTTGCGCTTTTTTTAAAATTTGATAAATAAACCTACAGTTTTTAATTGTGTTGTCAAGTTAATGGGATGTGTTATTCTCATGTTTCCATATATAGTACCCTCATCGCTGCTTTGTGCTTACAAGTTTTTTTTTACATATAGTTGGTTATTGTTGATTGTTAACAATGATCATTCACCGTTTCCTTTGCAACAAAAACTATTGCATGGTTCTCATGTGTTGTAACCATGATTTAGGTAGCAGCTGATCACCAGTATGTAAATTAATGAACGCTAAAACATGTTTTTCTTCTATTTAGTGTATGAAAAATGAGTTATAGTTAACCGAATTACCAACAAATTATTGTAGACTTGTTAATGATATTTATCTTGTTCATATTTTCTATACTAATGTTGTGCGTCTGCTTAATTAGGTGTTCAATGGTAAATAAACTGACAGTCTTACGTTTGCTTACAGCATAAATTTGTTTACTGTTATAAATATCCCTTCTATAAAATAATGCGTGTGTGTTTATATCTTATTTTTGTATCATTCATATATCTAGGTTTGGTTTAAAATATTATAAAACGTTTAAGTTAACCCTTAATATAAGGGTTGCAGTAAGCGCATATGCGCGCGAGGATCGACTTTGCTCTGAACGCCGTAAAGCGCGTAGAAGCGCAATATACTTGATTTTACTATTTTGCACTGTTAGTTCAGAGTTTGTCCGCTAGACTGTGAGGGGTGTATGTTACAGTAGTGTAGCGGGGCTGTGCCACATCACGTGACAATCTTTGTGTTTATCGATCGATACTGAACCGGTTTTTGTTGAACAGCTGGCAGTTTGGTAGTATTGCTCAACGCCGCAAGCGCATTTATGCGTACGTCACTGCCTCGCCGCGCGCCGGGCAGCTCTTGTGTCCTTCTTCATATCCTGTTGAAGCAGTGCGAATAGTTGATCGGTAAACTACTGTGTAGTTTTATGTGTTATATGATCATCTTTTTTATGAAAGTTATATATTTATAAAACTTTTGAAATAAACAGTCTTTTGAATGGCGATAAAAGTCTTTTTTCCTCGTAGAAATATTTTTACTCCTTATATTTATAATTATGTATTTCGGCTCTTGTTCCGAAATTCTACATTTATTTTTATTATTTATATTTAGGCTTGTTTTTACTCCAATAAGTGTTACAATCTTTTATTTACTTCTATAAACATCTGAAAACTATTTTGTAATAAGAAAAATGACACCCGTTAGAGGACTAAGAATTTGGAAAATATTTGGTTTTCAAATTTTTTGGCATGTAAATTTAATTTTTTATTATAACTTTGTATTAAATATGTAATATACTTATTTTCTAGTTCTATTCTAGTACATATAAGCACGCAATGTCATCATTGATATACATAATAATAAAAGGAAACAGTAAAACAGTAAGCATTGGGTAAAAATTTATAAAGGAGCTGGAACGCTACATAGTAAATCATGTGTATTTTGGGCAATAAATACGATAGAATATATTTTTTTTGCAGTTTCCTGTTTTATTTTGTTACCTAAAAAAAGAAATTAAAATTATCGTTGAGAAATCTAATTTTAATTTTTTATAATAAATGAGCGCTAATCCAGAGTTTAGCTGAAACTGTTTGGCGCTTTAAGGGTTAAAAAATATTGTACAAGCAATTTTAATAAATGTCCTTGATTTTTTTGTAAATAAAATTTATATATTCTGAAAGCCCGTTTTAAGACTATCCACTAAAGGTAGAAAGTAAGGGATATACACAAAGATGAGGTAAGGGAGTAGTAAGGGGAGTGTGGAACACCCTGCAACACTGTCCTAAACGGAATTACTCAAGACTTTTTTTTGTTATACAATATCCAGTGGTGTAAGAGTATCAAAATTGGGTTTGATTATGAATTTTTCTTCAAATTTTGGGTATAGAAACTGAAATTGGGTAAGACTCAAATTTTGAGAATTTGGGGATCAAATTTCTTTAAGATTCAGAATCAGATTCAAAAATGTCTGGATTTGATCATTACTATTTGACTTATACTATGTGGAGAGGAAGCAACAAAGTTGTGTGGATGTTGATCAAATTGTAATTCATTCATGAGAGGAAATATTGTGAAATAAACATGGATAGTATTTAAAAATTGAATATTTAATTTTTTCGGTTTGCATTTTTGTATTTGCTATTTCCTTCATTTATGTTTCAGGCTATTGTGTATGAGTCGGCTTTCGACACAACATTCCTGTGGACAACATCAACTCAGAGGACAAGGGTGAAACTGTCTCGACCAACAACAAACAGGTCAGGTTATTGTGGGTGTGGTTAGATCTGTGGATAGTGCGAAATTCCTTGTATTTCAACATGGGTTTGGGGGGAAAATTAGAATTTGTCCTACACCATCTAAAAGCTACAAAAGTAGATATTAGAGTATTTTTCTATAATATTGCTTTTAGAGCAATAAACGTATGAGTACAAATTCACCATTGACATTGATCTTGAAAGAAGTCACAGAGGATTTGTGAAACCCTTTTCTTGATTGTTGAGCCTTATAATTTATTCTATGAATAAATACATTTTTTTTATTTTTACCAGAAAATCTTTTAACATGCTTGGAGTTAAAATCTTTTTAATTGTGGACCCAGTTATAAATTGAGGTAGAAAACAATAATTTAATAAACTACAGTACAAAGCGGTATTGCCAAAATTTCCATCAGCATTGTAAAAACCCAAAAGCACACTAAGACTCTATACTGAACTTCCTCTCTATGTAATTGCTATTTACAAAATGCAAATTCTGAGATTGTAACTGACTGAAAATGCGTTTTGCCGCAGAAACTCGCTATGAGAGCTTGAGCAGTGAAGGAGAAGACCCATCTCTAACAGCCATCACACCTGAAGACCTGGAAGTTTTTCACGCCCATCAGCCACCTACACAATCCAAGAACTTCTAACTTCTACCAAGGTTCTTTACTGTGTTTTTCTTTCAAATAACTGTGACAAAGTTGTTAATTATTAATTCATTATGGGATGAGAGTATCGCATTCTTTAGTATGAATGTTTTTGTGTAGATCGATCAGGAAATTGGTATCTAAAACTTATAAGAGTGGCAGCTGTGAAAGTAAAGACGAATATCCAAACTTTAAAAAAAGGAAAGTTGAAATGTGCACAAACGTAATTGGTAGCTAATGGCATGTGCTTGGGAGATAATAATACCTCACTTAAATGTGAAAGGGTGGTCAGCTCTCTTTAGAAACAAAGTAAGGAGGATATATACAATTAATATTAGGGATGTTGAGAGGGTTATTATCTCCTGAGGAAACATCTGATGAAGGTGGGTCTAAGCAAGACTGATGAATGCACACTCTGCGGAGTAGCAGAAGAATCAGCTGAACATATATGGCTAAACTGTCCTGCCTTGTTTGAAAATAGGAAAGAATTCCTAGGGGCGTATTTTCCTCAGCCCTAAAGATATTAGAAAATCAAGAGCTCTCAAATCTATACATTATCTGAATTTATCAACCTTATGAGATTGTCAATTTAAAGTATGGGAGAATAACTATATTGTCTAAAAAACAATCATTTCTTGGCCTAGGTTTTGCTTGTATGAACTCCCAGGATTTTAGCTATGCTTTAATTACGTATAGCAAAGCAGGTGAATGCAATTGGACTTCAGGGTTATAGGTTGAGGAAGGGTTCAATTTTATTAAAAGTCAATCAATCAATCAATCATTTATTGTCAGAACACAAAGTGTATAACAACGCCAACAGTTAAAGGATAACAACAATCCACACTAAACGTATAATTATTAAATACAAATACATTTTTAAAAATACATCAACCCTTAAATACATGTTTTTATTTACTATATTAAAGATTAAAAGTCTTTGGTCATTTTGTAAGACATTGTCAAAATGGTGAATATTTTGTTCAATAAAACTAGGCCTAATTTAAAATTACAATTTAACAGTTCTAGGTTTAAAATTAACTAAAAATTTAAAAAATACAGAGATGCCAGAGGACCGAAAACCAGGTTGAAAGTTACCCTATATGTCAAAGTACTCACTTACACTATACAAGCATCTTTCAGTCAACCATAACTTAATAGCAATTTTAAAACCTGTTTAGGGACATGCCTTTGACGTCACTAGGTAATGCATTGAATAATAACTTAATGCATTGATATATAAAGCTGTTTTGAGTGCTAGAGTAATTATATCTTTTTGTAACAATATTATGCCTATTCCTTGTTTCATAGCCATGAAATATCAGTTATATGTTGGAAAGCCATAGAGGTTTTCTTAATGTACATTAGTGTAGAAAAAACATACATTGATGGGAGGGAAAGAATGCCTAATTTTATAAAGTAGTGTCATTGTTTAAAGATGCAACACAATATGATTGATATTCATCCATGTATTCATTAATTTCTTTTTTTAATTCTCATCAGTTCCATTCTTCAGAACCAACCTTTGCTTGGATCTTGGTGAGTACTTAGATTGGCTGTGAGGTGACTAAAGAAACTGAGGAATATTCACACAGAAGTTAATTACAAATGGGGTTTATATATTTCAAGTACTCAACTAGTATCTACATCATAGTGCTGAGAATGGTACTGCCTTTGTTCCTCCTCTACCATATGCACCTTTAGTTTCTTTGTTCACTCCACTGCTTGTACGTTATTATGTGAACCGATTGTGTCTAAACTTGGTTGATTGCAGCATGTGACGGACAGCAGATCTACTTGCATGCAGTGAACGTGCAGATGCTGGAGATGACGTACGGCAGTCTGCGAGGAGAGTCCAGCGACCTTGACAGGCGTCATCGTGGAGAAGGAAGGCAGGCAGCATGACAGTGGACGTTGAGGCGCAGGTTGAGATACCTACAGCATTTGCCTGTCACCGCTCAGTTCGAGGTGGCCGAAATAGAGCTGCGGCCCCCTGTCATAACCGAGGAGACCTTCAGTGCTTTTGCAGGTTAGTCAACAAACAAGACATGAGGGTTTTAACTGTTTCTTAACAATTTTTTTTCAATTTACAATTTTCTTTGTACTCAAATTGTAAAAATAGTCAGTGTCTTGGGTCGTCTGGATTTAGCCACGATAATTTACACAAGTTTATTTGAAATGTTTTGTATTATTATAAAAATATCTCATAAACTGATAAATAAAACTGTAAACAGGATCAGTAAAGCTAAAGTAGAGGTGAGTGGTTGCAACTGGAACTGCCTCGTCACAGTGCTCCCATAACTGAAAACGTTTGAGAACTGTCATGGTAAACGTGATTGTTGCAATGAATGTTGCCATTGCAATAGATTCTTGACTGGTTGGTACTGATGCGAAAGCGATAAGATAACTGCAAAAAATATAAGCTGCAAAGAGTCCAGAGAGGCTATTTTCATTGCAATTGCGTTCTATACCCTCCCCCAATTCTTCAACGCTGGAAGATTTTATTATTCTTCTGCAATTTTTGATTTTGTAAAAATGTTTTTACAGTGTTTGTTTAATCATAATTCTAATCCCTAGTATAAAAAAGATTTTTCAGTTTGATTATGGTTTTTAAATTTTTTTGTTTCATTTTGATCTTAACGATTTGAGGACCAAGAGGCCCGGTCTTTCGAACTTAGTGATTTTCTGTTGAGGACTACCGGGTCGATCTGTTGGCCTTTTGTGTTGTCCTACAATATATACAAACTGCTCATATTTATTTAACCTGTAATTTTATGGAATGCGAGACTCCCTGAAGAATGCAGACATTTTTGAAAAATTTCACTTATATCATTTTACAGAATCCAATGTTGTTTATATTCTAATGTATTATGCAGTCGTTTCTCTTGTTATCAAAGTTACAGCTGGTCATTTGTATTTTCGTCCATCAGGCTGATGGAATGGATCACCAAAATTTTTGCCTTTAGTATAATTGTACCTTTGTTGTTATACTAAGGTCCCCCCACCTGACTGTTAAAACTTGAAACCATGATTAAGCTGTGATTTTCGTTCACCATTAATAAACCTTGAATTTAATTTTAAAAAAAACATGGAAAAATCTTTCAACTTGCGATTTAAATTAATCAACGTGCCTCCTCACCGAGTCTATCTCGAAGGTCCGGTTTACACGTAAGCGAGAATTTAGCAAGCTTAATCCGAATCCTTGGTGT